>NC_050570.1:30338649-30640732 GCF_013265735.2 Oncorhynchus mykiss
AACTTGACCACCGTGCCCAACAAGAAGTTGTCCCCATCCCACCTGCTAATTGGGCAACTTTTGCACATTTTTGGATGTCTGAGTGAGGGAAATGCTTTAAATTACAAGGACTCAATGTATTTTAAAAGATGAGACATTGGGGATTATAAATAAATACCATTTTGATGTCATACAAGCAAGCCAAACACCCGTGAGCCCAAATGTGCACTGCACAATTCCATATCATAAAACTCATATAATATACAGTGCCAATGTTTATGATCACTATGCTTGTTGTACAGTTACAAGATGACATGGCGTTATACCCTGGGTTTTCCTGAGCAGAATGAGCCTGTTTGTTGTATTGTGCAGAACATTTGAATGAACTCATTCATGACTCCATTCAATGCGCACCAAAATTATGATCTGCTTCTCTGAATTGCCCTGTGAAAGCCTACCACTGCAAGATCATATTTTCTAATTTAGCTAGTCATGTTGGCAATAAAACAAGCAGGGATGCAGGGTGTTGTTCCTAGCAAAACAACGGCAAGTATGATTGCTCTAGTTCCTCAATGTCACAGCTAGAAGAGCTAAAAAAAGCACCTTATAGTTGAAGACTCTTCTTTGAGTCATAAAAGTGCATTGAAATTACTTAGGAACTGTTCACATTTTGGAGAGGTGAGTGGCCACTTGGAAACACCAATTAAAATAAAATGTATTAATAAAGCCCTTTTTACATCTGCAGATGTCACAAAGTGCTTTTACAGAAACCCAGCCTAAAACCCCAACAGCAAGCAATGCAGATGTAGAAGCACAGTGGCTAGGAAAAACTCCCTAGAAAGCAGGAACCTAGGAAGAAACCTAGAGAGGAACCAGGCTCTGAGGGGTGGACCAGTCCTCGTCTGGCAGTGCCTGGTGGAGGTAAGAGTACATGACCATTAAGGTCAGATCGTTCTTCAAGATGTTCAAATGTTCATTGATGACCAGCAGGGTCAAATAATAATCACAGTGGTGAACAGGTCAGGGTTCCATAGCTGCATGCAGAACAGCCTCATGCAGAACAGCAATAGAGAGAGAGACACGGGGGGGGGGGTTCCTGTTGTCTTGAACGCAGTTCATCAGTTGTGGTTTCGCAAGTTGTGGTTTCGCAAATGAACCAGGGGGATCGAACGTAGCCCCACCCAGTGACATTTCACTATAGCGGAGTGTTGTTATTTTGGGCTAACGTTAGATAGATAAGTAGCTAGCATTTGGAATGACTTATTTGGAGTGAACTTGAGTTACCCGTAGGCGTAAACATGTAGCAAATGAAGAGTCACCTGAAGCTTGCAATGAATGGGAGATGCAGTAGAGGAATGCAGTGCTGAGGCAGATGGCTCATAATGAGGACAACTGGCTAGCTACAACTCTGAGTGGTGAGCTTTCTGGCACCCAGAGCTGCTGAGGCATCACTCAAGTAGGTGCCATACATTGTGAAGGAGAACTCCAGTGGCTACACGGCTTAGGCTGATTCCCAGAGCAGCTAGCCCTCTACAAGATCGTCACCAGACTCCATCTTCACCAACCATCTCCCTGACCACCTTCCTCTGATCAAGTCATGAACTGTCCTTCTCCATCTTTTGGAGGATTCAAAGACTTGGCCTCTATTGGTTGACCTGGCCAACTATAGCTAGGCTATTCATGACAATGTATTGCTTGTTTTTTGCTTTTAATGTGCTTTGAGATTGTTCTGAAAAGAGCTATATACATTTAATGTATTATTATTATTAATAGAGTGTCAGTCCCCCAGTGCCTCTTTCATCACTGCATATCAGTTCCAGGATACGGCTGTGGCCTCCCCCTCATACCACTCCCAGGATGTGGCTGTGGCTTCCCCTCCCTCTGTGGTGACTCCGGTGGAGGGAGCTTTAAACTCCTGAAAAATATGGAAAAGGACACTTTCAGCAGCAAACATACTACATGTAAAGCCTTGTAAAAGGTATAGTGGCAATTGCAGTACATTTCTCTGGAATACTTGCACCTTCCTAACATGTATATCTGCACTTTTACGTGAATGTTCTGGTGAAGCATAGGAAATAGATGGAAAAGTGTTATTGCTCTCAGAGAAAAGGGGTAATTTGTTAGCCAAGTACAGCACAGCTATAAATGTCAAGATAACATGCAGTGCCGTACCGTGTATTTTTTTCTTATGTTTCTCCCACTTCTTTGCAGGTGACAGCTGCCTCTCCAGCTCACACTCCTTTACATAGATCATGAAAACACATAAGATGAAGCACAACATTAAACAAAACATGAGCAAAGTAGAGTTGTTGTGCCACATAATTTATCAAATTGGAGTGCCAAGGTGAAACAGTAGTGAATGTAACTTACCATTACTTTCACCATAACAGGCTATCCTTTTACTGCAGTGGCTGAATCAGGGTCACACAATCTACTTTGAAAAACAAGTATACACTTCACACACATGGTTACGGACTTAAAAAAGAAGACACCTGTACCATGTCAGACATAGAGAAATGTATTTAATTTTTTGTTTAAATCCCAATATTACACTTTATATACATCACAGAAGACTGAAATGAGGCCACTAGAAGGCAATTTTGTCATTTGACTGGTAGACCCATTCAGGCTGTAAATGTTCAGGTAGATCTGGTACTGCATAACATGAATGTTACAATCAGAATCAGCTCAACACAGATGAACCACCGTGACAAATCAGGAGAACTAAAAGAAAAGAGTGTTGGAACCAGCACCGCTGTGGAAAATAGGAATGTAGGCTACTGTGTTACTGATGTGAGCTATAGCTAGTGTTAGCGCATAATGCAGTGGCAAGAGCGCTAACTATGTCCACATGACTACTCAAAACCTATTTTATGCGACATTTCTCCTGCCGTGTTTCCACTGAATTAAATGCCTGGTATTGTCATCAGACCTTACAACAGTTTGAACACAAGCCCTGGTTACAACAAATAGCTAGCTAGCTAACTAAGCTAATGTCAAATATGAAGTTGTTGTGCAACAGCAAACAAGTAATCTTGTAGCTACCGTTACAGTTCAAACAGTTATAACTTATATTCTACTAAAACATGTACCTAGCTAAAAGCACAGCATGCTGCAGATCTGTTTTCGAAGATGTATCTTTATGATGAAACGTTTGTGATAATTTTAAGGAGAACAGCACTGCAGAATCTTAACTCCCAAGTGGTTTTGTTTACTTGAAGAAATCTAGTTATCAAAACACATAGCCCCCCTCTTCCAATGCATTGTGGCTGTGAATTTCCCAAAAAGTGTGCAGGGAATTCTAGTAGATGAAAAACCAAAATGAATGTAACATCTTGGCATTTAATCAAATCAAATCAAAGTTTATCTGTCACGTGCGCTAAATACAACAGGTGTAGACCTTACAGTGAAATGCTTACTTACAGGCTCTAAACAATAGTGCAAAAAAGGATTTAGGTGAACAATAGGTAGATAAAGAAATGAAACAACAGTAAAAAGACAGGCTATATACAGTAGCGAGGCTATAAAAGTAGCGAGGCTACATACAGACACCGGTTAGTCAGGCTGATTGAGGTAGTATGTACCTCTATGTAGATATGGTTAAAGTGACTATGCATATATGATGAACAGAGAGTAGCAGTAGCGTAAAAGAGGGGTTGGCGGGTGGGACACAATGCAGATAGCCCGGTTAGCCACTGTGCAGGAGCACTGGTTGGTCGGCCCAATTGAGATAGTATGTACATGAATGTATAGTTAAAGTGACTATGTGTATATGATAAACAAAGAGTAGCAGCAGCGTAAAAAGAGGGGTTGGGAGGGCACACAATGCAAATATTCCTGGTAGCCATTTGATTACCTGTTCAGGAGTCTTATAGCTTGGGGGTAACAACTGCTGAGAAGCCTTTTTGTCCTAGACTTGGCATTCCGGTACCACTTGCCATGTGGTAGTAGAGAGAAGAGTCTATGATTGGGGAGGCTGGGGTCTTTGACAATTTTTAGGGCCTTCCTCTGACATCACCAGGTGTAGAGGTCCTGGATGGCAGGCAGCTTAGCCCCAGTAATGTACTGGGCCGTACGCACTACCCTCTGTAGTGCCTTGCGATCAGAGGCCGAGCAGTTGCCGTACCAGGCAGTTAGGCAACCGGTCAGGATGCTCTCGATGTTGCAGCTATAGAACCTTTTGAGGATCTCTGGACCCATGCCAAATATTTTTAGTTTCCTGAGGGGGAATAGGCTTTCTTGAGCCCTCTTCACGACTGTCTTGGTGTGTTTGGACCATTCTAGTTTGTTGATGATGTGGACACCAAGGAACTTGAAGCTCTCAACCTGTTCCACTACAGCCCCGTCGATGAGAAAGGGGGCGTGCCCGGTCTTCCTTTTCCTGTAGTCCACAATAATCTCCTTAGTCTTGGTTACGTTGAGGGATAGGTTGTTATTCTGGCACCACCCGGCCAGGTCTCTGACTTCCTCCCTAAAGGCTGTCTCGTCATTGTCGGTGATCAGGCCTACCACGGTTGTGTCGTTTGCAAACTTAATGATGGTGTTGGAGTTGTGCTTGGCCATGCAGTCGTGGGTGAACAGGGAGTACAGGAGGGGACTGAGCACGCACCCCTGGGGAGCTCCACTGTTGAGGATCAGCGTGGCAGATGTATTGCTACCTACCCTCACCACCTGTGGTGGCCCGTCAGGAAGTCCAGGATCCAGTTGTAGAGGGAGGTGTTTAGTCCCAGGATCCTTAGCTTAGTGATGAGCTTTGAGGGTACTATGGTGTTGAACGCTGAGCTGTAGTCAATGAATAGCATTCTCATGTAAGTGTTCCTTTTGTCCAGGTAGGAAAGGGCAGTGTGGAGTGCAATAGAGATTGCATCATCTGTGGATCTGTTTGGGCGGAATGCAAATTGGAGTGGGTCTAGGGTTTCTGGGATAATGGTGTTGATGTGAGACATTACCAACCTTTCAAAGCACTTCATGACTACAGAAGCATACTAGATTTGAGGAAATTCACATACTATAAAACGTTATATTTTCACATACTGAAAATGTGTGATGCCTGATTGCGTTGCTTCGCCCTATTAGTTGATTTCAGTAGCGAATCCCCATATCTAATTGATCAGTAGTTTTCAAAGCCAAGTATGATATCCTGGCATTTAAAGTATACTAGACTTTCGAAATGTCACATATTATGAAACAAAAATATTTCACATTCTGAAACATCCTACTATTTAGGTGTCCTCCTCACCTTTGGTCTAATAATTTTCCCATAATCTCCAAACTGTTCCCTTTGAATTGCTACCATGGTTATGCATATGCTTTCCATATTTCTTCTGTAAGAATCATTTAAATATAACCCTATCCCTATAGGCAATTTCCCATGAGTGTAAGTGGGTAAATATGGTAGAATATAGCGAGAACGGGTTCTGAATATTAGTGTTCAATGAAAGAAAGGCATCAAGGTATGCAAAACCGTCTCCATTTGATAAATTGAAAAACCTTGTGGATTATTTAGAGTTAGGAAAGTATTTATGAACGTACCTAATTCTTTTTTTTTTAAATACCCACAAAATACTGTAGTGAATAAAAAATGCAGTGGATTCTCCACTTAGAGCGGACCCAATTCATTACTATTTCAATTCCTCCTCAGCAAAACAAATGAACAGTGTTTGAGATATTATTCAGTTAATTGGTAAACTGGCTGTTGTGCAGGGCAGGCTTGGCTGCTGTCACAGTGGTAATGTGTTTTTTGCAGTGTAAATTAAGAAAGTACCGTATCATAATTATAATGCTCAGCTGGGCAAAGAGCATGTTGTACTCACAGCAATCTTATATTTTGACACTAGTACTTTTCAGAATGTTTGTTTCGCATTATATGAGCAATTTCATAGTTTAAAGAGCCACTGAACACGGCAACTGTTTCTCATCAGAAAAATTAGATTTCAGTTTCGGAGGTGCGTTTCCTGAGGGAGTGAACGTTATTTATATTAAGGGTTACATGGAGAAAGTCAGACCTCTTTGAAATTAAAATGGATGGCCCTCCCTTCAGCAAAATATATTTGACCTAATGTCACGCCCTGACCTTAGAGAGCCGTTTTATATCTCTATTTGGTTAGGTCAGGGTGTGATGTGGGGTGGGCATTCTATTTTTTATATTTTTCTTTATTTCTATGTTTTGGCCGGGCATGGTTCACAATCAGGGACAGCTGTCTAATGTTGTCTCTAATTGGGAATCATACTTAGGTAGCCCTTTTTTCCTCCTTTCAGTGTGGGTAAATTATCTTTGTTAGTGGCTCTATAGCCCTGTAAGCTTCACGGTTGTTTTTCGTTTGCTGATTTGTTGGCGACATTTTAAATAAAAAGAGAAATGTACGCTCAACACGCTGCACCGTGGTCTACTTCTTTCGACGACCGTGACACCTAAACCCTCCCTGAAAGCCACATTTTTTTATGGGATTTCCGTATGTCCATTACATGAAATCCAAAGAAAAATCCACTTAAATTACAGGTTGTAATGCAACAAAATAAGAAAAATTCCAAGGGGGATGAATAGTTTTGGAAGGCACTGTATAAAGCATTGTGGACCAATGCGTTGTTTCAGATCACTTTATATAATCAGATGCATTTTCTTTTCTTTAAAATCTTTTTTTTTTTTACATTTTCTTTAATAAAAGGTAGGCCTATGCCATACCCCCTCATTTTGAGTCTTGGTTTTATCATAACAGCCCTTCTCTGACACGGAGGTAAGCTATTTAAAGAGTGTAAAGTCTAATTCAAATGAAGAAGTTTAAATTAATTATGCCTACTCGAATGTGACTACTTTCAGCACTGTGAGCTGTCCATTTCCAATTGTATATGCCGCGGCTGCTGCTTCAAGTTTCAATACCACAACGTAAGTTAATCGAATCTGGCTTATTGTGAGGTCAATAAACTCTGATAAATACATCACGGGCAAGAAACATATATTTTTTTATAAAATCAACTATAGTAGTAGCAAGTTATGAAATTTGACCTCCGGTCCTCATTCTCATCTTCCCCTTCTCCTTCTCAAACTAAACAGAACATAGCCTATAGGCTAGTCCACACGTAAGAGAGTGTGTTTTTTGGACTAGGCCTAATCAACAGCAACAAAAAAATCAGAAGAAGCCTACACAGTACAGACGTTTTTGATCAGCAAGAACAGAGCAGGCCAGGGTTCAGGGTTAGAATGTCCATCGTAGTGTGTAACGCAGCCTAGTTGTATTTACACCATCCCAGCATCTATCTTTGTCCTGTACTTCTCAGAGCATGCACTTCATAGCCTATAGCCTATAGGCTATGGATCTTTTGATTAAACCACACTAAATAGCCTATAGGAGCACTTGATTTTGGGCACCAAGCAGAGAATGAGAGGCAGCATTGGGCACACATCGATATATAACCTAATAAGCTACAAATTCTAAAACACTGAGAAATATTGACATTTCATCAATTACAAATGACAAAACCCTCCCCTGGAACTCTGTAAATTCCGATCCTTGACTAAAATGTAAATGTAATAAACAAGCTGAGCAATCAGCTGTCAAGTTGTCACATCATTAGGTTACATGGTTGTTGTTGTTGTTGTTTGTTTTTCCTCATGAGATGCTTCATTGAGTAAAGTTTAGGAGAGGTCAGATCGATGAAGGAGAGAGGATAAGGGCAGAAGTCAGTGAGCATATTTCTGGAATGAAACACAGCCCAGTTCTGCCATGGATGGATGGCAGAGACAGTGTGTCCAGATGCTGAGGTGGGCTAGCTAGCAGATACTGTCTGTATGCCATCCACATGGCAGTGTTTCAGAAATGAATGCCTCAAGGTGAGAAATGAAAGGACACAAATTCAATTCCAGGTAGCAAGAAAAAACACCCCCTTCATAATTGACTCTGATTGATTTGAAGTTGTGAACATGCCCAGGCAATGTTTCCTTTGGGATTGTATCACTGTGTTGGACAGGAGGGCAGGGGAACCCAGGAGAACTTCTGACAACAGAGTACCTCATCGCCTAAGAGCACCTATTCTATATACAGTGCCTTGCGAAAGTATTCGGCCCCCTTGAACTTTGCGACCTTTTGCCACATTTCAGGCTTCAAACATAAAGATATAAAACTGTATTTTTTTGTGAAGAATCAACAACAAGTGGGACACAATCATGAAGTGGAACGACATTTATTGGATATTTCAAACTTTTTTAACAAATCAAAAACTGAAAAATTGGGCTTGCAAAATTATTCAGCCCCTTTACTTTCAGTGCAGCAAACTCTCTCCAGAAGTTCAGTGAGGATCTCTGAATGTTCCAATGTTGACCTAAATGACTAATGATGATAAATACAATCCACCTGTGTGTAATCAAGTCTCCGTATAAATGCACCTGCACTGTGATAGTCTCAGAGGTCCGTTAAAAGCACAGAGAGCATCATGAAGAACAAGGAACACACCAGGCAGGTCCGAGATACTGTTGTGAAGAAGTTTAAAGCCGGATTTGGATACAAAAAGATTTCCCAAGCTTTAAACATCCCAAGGAGCACTGTGCAAGCGATAATATTGAAATGGAAGGAGTATCAGACCACTGCAAATCTACCAAGACCTGGCCGTCCCTCTAAACTTTCAGCTCATACAAGGAGAAGACTGATCAGAGATGCAGCCAAGAGGCCCATGATCACTCTGGATGAACTGCAGAGATCTACAGCTGAGGTGGGAGACTCTGTCCATAGGACAACAATCAGTCGTATATTGCACAAATCTGGCCTTTATGGAAGAGTGGCAAGAAGAAAGCCATTTCTTAAAGATATCCATAAAAAGTGTTGTTTAAAGTTTGCCACAAGACACCTGGGAGACACACCAAACATGTGGAAGAAGGTGCTCTGGTCAGATGAAACCAAAATTGAACTTTTTGGCAACAATGCAAAACGTTATGTTTGGCGTAAAAGCAACACAGCTGAACACACCATCCCCACTGTCAAACATGGTGGTGGCAGCATCATGGTTTGGGCCTGCTTTTCTTCAGCAGGGACAGGGAAGATGGTTAAAATTGATGGGAAGATGGATGGAGCCAAATACAGGACCATTCTGGAAGAAACCCTGATGGAGTCTGCAAAAGACCTGAGACTGGGACGGAGATTTGTCTTCCAACAAGACAATGATCCAAAACATAAAGCAAAATCTACAATGGAATGGTTCAAAAATAAACATATCCAGGTGTTAGAATGGCCAAGTCAAAGTCCAGACCTGAATCCAATCGAGAATCTGTGGAAAGAACTGAAAATTGCTGTTCACAAATGCTCTCCATCCAACCTCACTGAGCTCGAGTTGTTTTGCAAGGAGGAATGGGAGAAAATGTCAGTCTCTCGATGTGCAAAACTTATAGAGACATACCCCAAGCGACTTACAGCTGTAATCGCAGCAAAAGGTGGCGCTACAAAGTATTAACTTAAGGGGGCTGAATAATTTTGCACGCCCAATTTTTCAGTTTTTGATTTGTTAAAAAAGTTTGAAATATCCAATAAATGTCGTTCCACTTCATGATTGTGTCCCACTTGTTGTTGATTCTTCACAAAAAAATACAGTTTTATATCTTTATGTTTGAAGCCTGAAATGTGGCAAAAGGCCGCAAAGTTCAAGGGGGCCGAATACTTTCGCAAGGCACTGTATATTAAGATACTTTTTTCGATTGTCTCATTCATGGCCTCTGACCAACAGAAACGTGTTATTGTTGTGTGGAAACCTTTCTATTTGTATTGCAAAGGCAGTAGACAGGCAGCAATTGTGACACAGCTTGTAGCTAGTACATTTTAATTTGCCATCCTCAAATTCAGTCTAATTGTCCTCATTGTATTTTCCATAACGCTAGGTTCAAGTTGCTTGTCATATTTTGGGTTGTTTAAAGATCACTGCATTAGCCCTTTGATTAAGACAAACAGTCATACAAACTCTCTAGGGGCCTCCTGTAAACATGTGAATGCTAAGAGTGCCGTGAATGCTTGTAGTCCTATTCAGAGAAGTGAATTCTCGGATTGCAATCTACAGCTGCTGGGACGATTAGCTTCCCAGCCAGAGAAACCTTAGGCCATCATGACGCCGGCAGAAACACACTGTCAAAGGCCACCGTCAGATTGAGGCTTAGGTAATTGTATCTGCTGTGAAGTTAATGACTTTTAAGGTGTGTGGGTTTCTTCTTTTTGTCTTTTTCTAATGACTTTTAAGGTGAAATGGCCATCATTGTTCTTTACTCTGCCAGAGATATGTAAATGATCTTGTCCCACACACTAATTGGTGAGTGACATTGTGCCATCTTTGTGGCTAAACAACATCCCCTGAGGATCTCTTAAGGAGAATGTGATGCCTTTGTGATGTTTTGATGTCGTAAATGAAGCAGAATGCTGAATGCTAATTGTTTGTGACAGCAGCAGTGACAATCACCGCAACTAGCATTAATGGGCTCGCAGAACCTCCGAGGTTAAGTTTCTCTTCTGATATGTTAATCTGTAGCTCAACATTAGAATGATGTTGCTCTCTCTCTATGCACAGTATGCTGCCATAATATTAACTTTCTCCTTTTGTCAACCGCTCTTTTTTCTCTTGAAATGAGTTCCATATTTTCGTTCTAAGAATGTACTAGTCATCCCCTGTGCTTGACTGAGCAGATGAATGGGCCTGACTCAACCTGGAACCTACGCTGAACCAATATCCGATAAGCTCCCTTCTCCCCCGTCACCACACTGACGACTCTGTGAGGCAAATATGCTTTCGCCCACCTACGACGGGGAGACAAAGGTTAGTTGCAACTTATTTTATTACGGGCACCATTTTAGCAATTATGTTGCGTTCGAGAGTGAGGTCATCATTGCCAGCGCCTGTGAAAATGTCATCTGTCATTAGGATATACCCAGTGAAATGAGACACTCTGCTTTAGCTTGACTGTTTCCTTCGGGGAGTCTCTGGGATCATTCAAGTTGACTGAGTCTGTAGGAAAACAGTAAAGTGTTTGTGCTGAGAAATGTTTTGGCAGGGGCTGGATGTGCTGGAGGTGCTAGGCCTGATTTTCCCCTTCAAATAGAATGTGTGAGAAACATGTCACCCACAGCTCTTTGCTTTCCATCTTGAAGGAACCATATTATTTAGTAAACAATAGATTCGAAAATCCATCGGGGTTGAAATCCATTATATTACCACACAATTGTTATGGGTTATGGATTAGTTCTATAGGGAGTTGCCTGTACGGCCAGTAAGGAACTCAATGCTGTAAAATAGGAAAAAGAGCAGTTGAGATTTACCTTGAGATGGAGTCCATGTGACTATCTTTGAATCTGGTCAAGTGTTTAATACTTGGCGATGAGGAAAAAGCAACATTTTCACAATAACAAAAGTAATCTGTGTCATGACTAGGGGTTACATCTCCTTCTGACCAGCAAACATAGACAAGACATTATGGAGGTGAAGTCACAGTTTCGACGGCTAGCTAGTGAGTTTGAGTGAAATAAATAGTTTAGCTGTGCCAGATGCTCACACTGTTGAGTAGTGCAGAGAGCAAACAGAACGTGAAGAAATCACTGAAAGTTTTTCTTGTTAGACAGAAGTACAGTGCTAAATGAGTCCTGTACTGTATGTTAACTAGACTGAAAAAAATATAAAACACATGCAACAATTTCAAAGATGTTACTGAGTTACAGTTCATATATGGAAATTAGGCAATTCAAATAAATTCATTAGGTCCTAATCTGTGGATTTCACATGACTGAGAATAAAGATATGCATCTGTTGGTCACAGAATAATGTAGGGGCCAGGATCAGAGAACCAGTCAGTATCTGGTGTGACCACCATTTGCCTCAAGCATCGTAACACATCTCCTTCACATAGAGTCGATCAGGCTGTTGATTGTGGCCTGTGGAATTTTGTTCCACTCCTCTTCAATGGGGGTGCAAAGTTGATGTATATTGGCGGGAACTGGAACATGCTGAATGTACACGTCGAACCAGAGCATCCCAAACATGCTCAATGGGTGCCATGTCTGGTGAGTACACAGGCCATGGAAGAACAGGACAATGTTCAGCTTCCAGGAATTGTGTACAGGTCCTTGCGACATGGGGATCTGAAGGTTTCAGAGAGGTTTCAAATGCCTCGCAAAACAGGGCACCAATTGGTAAAAATAATTTTAAAAGCCGACATTGAGTATCCTTTTGAACATGGCAAAGTTATTAATTACACTTTGGATGGTGTACCAATACACCCAGTCACTACAAAGATACAGGCGTCCTTTCTAACTCAGGTGCCGAAGAGGAAGGAAACCGCTCAGGGATTTCACCTGATGCCAAGGGTGTTTAATTGCTTGGATAGGAGAAACATGAGGATGGATAAGCAACATTGTAGTTACTCCACAATACTAACCTAAATGACAGAGTGAAAACAAGGAAGCCTGTACAGAATAAAAATATTCTAAAATGTGTGTCCTGTTTGTAACAAGGCACTAAAGAAATTAACTTGTGTCCTGAATACAAAGTGTTATGTTTGGTGCAAATCCAATACAACACATTACTGAGTACCAGTCCCCATATTTTCAAGCATAGTGGTGGCTGCATCATGTAATGGGTATGCTTGTTAAGGACTGGGGTGTTTTTCAGGATAAAAAATATATGGAATGGAGCTAAGCACAGGCAAAATCCTAGAGGAAAACCTGGTCCCATCTGCTTTCCACCAGACACTCTGAGATTAATTCACCTCTCAACAGGAAAATAATCTAAAACAGATGGCCAAATTATTGCATAGATTGTAATGAACACATATTGTGTGTAAAATACTTTTTTGAAGGTTGTACTGATTATGATTTGCTATTTCTGTGGCGCCAGTGTTTGTTGACATCATACAATGCTTTCTGGTTGTCACATAAGCGTCTGTCAGACCAAAAATGTTAAAACAAGGGATAGTTCACTCAACTGACTTGTGGTGCTTTCAAGACAACTGGGAAATTAGAAAAATACGAGGTCAAATCATCACGTCAGTGGATCATGAGATTCTGTTAACCTTTTGTGACTAGCGGGCAGTATTTTCATTTTTTGAAAAATAACGTTCCTGTAGTAAACGGGATATTTTGTCAGGACAAGATGCTAGAATATGCATATAATTTACAGCTTAGGATAGAAAACACTCTAAAGTTTCAAAAACTGTAAAAATATTGTCTGTGAGTATAACAGAACTGATATTGCAGGCGAAAGCCTGAGAAAAATCCAATCCGGAAGTGAATCATCTTTTGAAAGCTCTGCGTTCCAATGCGTCCCTATTGAGCAGTGAATGGGTTATCAACCAGATTACTTTTTCTCCATATTCCCCAAGGTGTCTACAGCATTGTGACGTAGTTTTACGCATTTATGTTGAAGAATACCCGTAAGCGGCTACATTGCGCAACTGGTCACCTTGGCTCCCAGAGTGATTCTCGCGTAAAATACAGAGGTAGCCATTATTCCAATCAGTCCTACTGAAAAACCAATTGTCCCGGTGGATATATTATCGAATAGATATTTGAAAAACACCTTGAGGATTGATGATAAACAAGGTTTGCCATGTTTCTGTCGATATTATGGAGCTAATTTTGAATATTTTTTGCCGTTTTCGTGACTGCAATTCCGGGCGATTTGTCAGCCAAATGTGAAGAACAAACGGAGCTATTTTGCCTACAAAAATAATATTTTTGGAAAAAAGGAACATTGGCAGTCTCGTGAGTGAAAACATCCGAAGCTCATCAAAGGTAAACTATTTAATTTGATTGCTTTTCTGATTTCCGTGACCAAGTTACCTGCTGCTAGCTGGACAAAATGCTATGCTAGGCTATCGATAAACTTACACAAATGCTTGTCTAGCTTTGGCTGTAAAGCCAAAAACATCTGAGATGACAGGGTGATTAACAAAAGGCTAAGCTGTGTCTCAATATATTTCACTTGTGATTTTCATGAATAGGAATATTTTCTAGGAATATTTATGCCCGTTGCGTTATGCTAATTAGTGTGTCGATGATTACGCTCCCGCACGCGGGATGGGGAGTCACTAGAGGTTGATCAAACTAAGAGTCATGGTTTAGCTCTTATTTGCAAGGAAGAAAACAGACAGTGGATGGGACCCCATCTAAACCCAAAATCTTGAACTGCAGTGTACCCCAAGGGAGTGTGCTGGGTTTCTTTCTATTGTATATAAATGATCTAAAATCTGCCTGTACATGTGAACTTTTCTCTCTCTTTGTGGTTTCCCACAAAGACAAAAATGTGTTTGAGAAAGCACTCAGTCCATCTTATTCGGGTAAAAAGTGAAACTGAGGAAATCCCCTGATTTTAAGGTGGTAGTAGGTGACATAGTAGTCACAGCAAAAGACTGTTAATTATCTTGAATGTGAGCTAGATAACCATCTGACAGGGGAGAGCATGGCACAAAACTTTACTTCCAAAGTGAACCATCAAATTAGGTTTCTGGCAAGAACCTCCAAATATCTGGATAAGAATGCAATGGGGGCATTGGCAGGGGCTCTACTTTAGGGCCACTTCAACTATGTCAGTTCTTCCTGCTACAATACTGCCCCCAAGATAATACAACATTTATTTCAAAATATCAGAAGAAATTTGTCAGGATTATTCTTAAACTTCCAGCACATATGCATCAACACTATTCCCACTTTGAAGGCCTTAGGTGTCTCAAAGTGGAAGAGAGTCTCTCAGATTAAATTGTTTTGTACGTAAGATTGTCCACAGAATGTTCCCCAGGTACCTATAGTATGTAACTACTTTAACTTTTCTAGTGCAGGCGTTAAGCTAGCGGAACCCTTCGACAACATTCCGCTGAAAAGGCATTAACAAGTCCAATACAGCAAATGAATAAACATCTTGTTAATCTACCCATTGTGTCCGATTTCAAAAATGCTTTACAGCTAAAGCACAACCTATGATTATGTTAGGTCATAGCCAAGTCAAAAAACACACAGGCATTTTTCCAGCCAAAGATAGGAGTCACAAAAAGCAGAAATATAGATCAAATGAATCACTAACCTTTGATGATCTTCATCATATGACACTTATAGGATATCATGTTACACAATACATGTATGTTTTGTTCGATAATGTGCATATATATATCCAAAAATCTCAGTTTACAATGGCGCGTTACGTGCAGTAATGTTTTGATTCCAAAACATCCGGTGATTTTGCAGAAATATTCATAAAACATACAACTGTTATTCACAGAATTAAAGATAGACTTCTCCTTAATGCAACCACTGTGTCAGATTTCAAAAAAACTTTACGGAAAAAGCATAATCTGAGAACGGCGCTCAGAGCCCAATCCAGCTAAAGAAATATCCGCCATTTTGGAGTCAACAGAAGTTAGAAATAATAGTATAAATATTCACTTACCTTTGATGATCTTCATCAGAATGCACTCCCAGGAATCCCAGTTCGACAATAAATGACTGATTTGTTCCATAAAGTTCCATAAAGTCCATCATTTATGTCCAAATAGCAACTTGTTGGTAGCGTGTCCAGCACAGTAATCCATCTTCATGAGGCTCGAGCACTTCGTCCAGACAAAAACTCGAAAAGTTCCGTTACAGGTCGTAGAAACAAGTCAAACGATGTATGGAATCAATCTTTAGGATGCTTTTAGCATAAAACATCATTAATGTTCCAACCGGAGAATTCCTATGTCTGAAGAAAAGCACTGGAACATGAGTCAACTCTGTTGGGAGCGCGCGTTACGAGCCTGAGACACTCTGCCAGACCATTGACTCAAACAGGTCTCATGAGCCTCCCCTTTATAATAGAATCCTCATTCAAGTTTCTAAAGACGGTTGACATCTAGTGGAAGCCGTAGGCAGTGCAACTTTACTCCATAGACACTGTGCATTCGGTAGGACAAGCTTTGAAAAACTACAAACCTCAGATATCCCACTTCCTGATTGGATTTTGCCAGGCATTTGTTCAGTTCTGTTATACTCAAAAAATAATTAAAATAGTTTTATAAACTTCAGAGTGTTTTCTATCCAATACTAAAAATAATATGCATATATTAGCATCTGGGACAGAGTAGGAGGCAGTTCACTCTGGGCATGCTATTCATCCAAAAGTGAAAATGCTGCCCCCTATCCCAAAAAGGTTAACTTCATACGGGATAACCATAACTATTACACTAGCAGGAGTGAAACTGATGTTGTTCCTTTTAGATTTAAAAGTGGTACGAGGAAAGAAACTTTTTTATGTTCATCTGCCATTCTTTGAAAGAATCTTCCGAAGAAGTTAAAATGTATACCCTCTATAGTGTCACAATGGTCGAAATAACATTCGGACCAAAGCACAGCGTGAAATAGGTTTGACAGTTTTTATTGAAGTGAACCGCATAAAAACAATACACGAAACGTGACGTTCTGGAGTGCTCACAGGCAACTACACATAAACAAGATCCCACAGAGGAAGGCTCCTGCCCTGGAGCTGGAGGTCCTGGACTGTGGACCGTCGCAGGAGGTTTCGGACTGTGGACCCTCGTAGGAGGTTCCGGACTGTGGACTGCCGTAGGAGGTTCCGGACTGTGGACTGCCGTAGGAGGTTCCGGACTGTGGGCCGCTGTAGGGGGTTCCGGACTGTGGACTGTCGTAGGAGGTTCCGGACTGTGGGCCGCCGTAGGAGGTTCCGGACTGTGGGCCGCCGTAGGAGATTCCGGACTGTGGGCCGCCGTAGGAGGTTCCGGACTGTGGGCCGCCGTAGGAGGTTCCGGACTGTGGGCCGCCGTAGGAGGTTCCGGACTGTGGACCGCCGTAGGAGGTTCCGGACTGTGGACCGTCGTAGGAGGTTACGGACTGTGGACCGTCGTAGGAGGTTCCGGACTGAGGACCGTCATAGGAAGCTCTGGACTGTGAACCGTCGCCGGAAGCTCTCGACTGTGAACCGTCGCCGGAAGCTCTGAACTGTGAACCGTCGCCCATCTTCTCCCAGATTGGCTCTGGTTCACTCCTCGGCTCCCAATTTGTGACGCCCCCCAATTTTTTTTTAGGGCTGTCTTTTGGGCTCTCTTTGTGGCCGCAAACCCCGGCGTTGTCGCTGTTCTTCCTTCTCTCCTTGCGTCTGCTTTCAAGGAAGGCTTTCGTCTCCTGCCATAATTTCCTCCCAAGTCCAGGATATCTTCTCCTCCTTGATCTCCTCCCAAGCCCAGGATACCTTCTCCTCCTGGGCACGCTGCTTATTCCTGGTATGGTGGGATCTTCTGTCACGATCATCGTAATAACATTCGAACCAAAGCGCAAAGTTCGACATCATTTATTGAAGTGAACCGCACAAAAGCAATAAAGAATACACCAAACGTGACGTTCTGGAGTGTCACAGGCAACTACACATAAACAAGATCCCACAAAACACAGTGGGGAAATGGCTGCCTAAATATGATCCCCAATCAGAGACAACGATAAACAGCTGCTTCTGATTGGGAACCATACCAGGCCAACATAGAAACAAAACAACCTAGATTACCCAACCTAGTCACACCCCACCCTAACCAAAATAGAGAATAAAAAGGCTCTATATGGTCAGGGCATGACACATAGCCACAGTTTCAGTCAAAGGGTTGGACACACCGACTCATTCAAGTGTTTTTCTTTATTTTTACTATTTTCTACATAATATTTTACTATTTTCAACAAAAGTAGTGAAGACATCAAAACTATGAAACACATATGGAATCATGTAGTATCCAAAAAAGTGAAAAACAAATCAAAATATATTTGAGATTTTAGATTCTTTAAAGTAGCCAACCTTTGCACTCTCGTCATTCTCTCAACCAGCTTCATCTGGAAAGCTTTTCCAACAGTCTTGAAGGAGTTCCCACATTAGCTGAGCACTTGTTGGCTTCTTTTCCTTCACTCTGCATTCCAGCTCATCCCAAACCATCTCAATTGGGTTGATTTCAGGTGATTGTGGAGGTCAAGTCATCTGATGCAGCACTTCATCACTCTCTTTCTTGGTCAAATTGCCCTTACACAGCCTGGAGGTGTCTTGTGTCATTTCCTGTTGAAAAACAAATGATAGTACCACGAAACACAAACCAGATAGGATGGCGTATCGCTGCAGAATTCTGTGGTAGCCATGCTGGTTAAGTGTGCATTGAATTCTAAATAAATCACCAACAGTGTCACCAGCAAAGCACCCCCACAACATCACAACTTCTCCTCCATGCTTCAAGGTGGGAACCACACATGTGGAGATCATCCGTTCACCTACTCCATGACTCACAAAGACACGACGGTTGGAACCAAAAAACTCAAATTTAGACTCATCAGACCAAAGGACAGATTTCCACCGGTCTAATGCCCATTGCTCATGTTTTTTGACCCATGTAAGTCTCTTCTTATTATTGGTGTCCTTTAGTAGTGGTTTCTTTTCAGGAATTCGACCATGAAGTCCTGATTCTTGCCGTCTCTGAAAAGTTGATGTTCAAATGTGTCTGTTACTTGAACTCTGTGAAGCATTTATTTGGGCTCCAATCTGAGGTCCAGTTAATTGCCGATTTCTGAGGCTGGTAACTCTAATGAAATTATCCTCGGCAGCAGAGGTAACTCTGGGTCTTCCTTTCCTGTGTAGGTCCTCATGAGAGCCAGTTTCATCATAGAGCTTGATGGGTTTTGCGACTGCACTTGAAGAAACTTTCAAAGTTCTTGTAATGTCCCCAATTGACTGACCTTCATGTCTTAAATTAATGATGGGCTGTTGTTTCTATTTGTTTATTTGATATGTTCTTGCCATGATATGGACTTGATCTTTGACCAAATAGGGCTATCTTTTTATACCACCCCTATACTATGACAACACAAAAAAGATTGTCTCAAACTCATTAATTAAGATGGTGTCATGTACTGTCATGTTGTGTCTTGTCTCTGTCCTTTCCCTTCACCCTGTCTCCCTCTGCTGGTCGTTGTTAGGTTACCTTTTCTCCCCCGCTTTCCCCCAGCTGTTCCTTGTCTCCTCTAACTACCCATTCACCCCGTTTCCCACCTGTTCCCTTTTTCCCTCTGATTAGGTCCCTATATCTCTCTCTGTTTCTGTTCCTGTCCTTGTCGGATTCTTGTTTGTTGTGTTTCATGCCTGAGCCAGACTATCGTCATGTTTGCTGTAACCTTGTCCTGTCCTGTCGGAATCTGCCGGTCTATCTGAGCCTACCTATGTTTGGTTATTAAAGAAGCTCTGTTTAAGTTAGTTCGCTTTTGGGTCCTCATTCACTCACCATAACAGATGGAAGGAAATTCCACAAATTAACTTTTAATAACAAGGCACACCTTTTAATTGAAATGGATTCCAGGTGACTACCTCGCAAAGCTGGTTGCGAGAATGCCAAGAGTGTGCAAAGCTGACAAGGCAAAGGCATGCTACTTTGAAGAGTCTCAAACATAAAATAAATGTTGATTTGTTGAACACTTTTTTGTTTACTACATGATTCCACATGTGTTATTTCATAGTGTTGATGTCTTCACTATTAATCTACTTTGTAGAAAATAGTAAAAATAAAGAAAAACCCTTCAATGATTAGGTGTGTCCAAACTTTTGAATGGCAGTGCAGTTTCAAGTGATTTTGCTAAATAGCAGCATGTCTCAAAAGTGAGCTGTAAGATTATAGTACATGTGTCAGAGTCGTGTGTATAGGTGGCAGGGATGTCAGGCGCAGGAGAATCAAACTGAATGAAATGGAGTTGATTAATAACAATAAATGAAACATAACACCAACACTAAATAACAATAAAACAAAGTGGGTACGAGGACCATTCGCGCACCAATACAAACAGCACTGAACAAACAAACCATCTCTGACAAATACATGAGGGGAAACAGAGGGTTAAATACACAACAGGTAATGAATGGGATTGAAACCAGGTGTGTAGGAAGACAAGACGAAACCAATGGAAAATGACAAATGGATCAATGATGGTCAATGTGGTCAGATGAGACCAAAATGGAGCTCTTTGGCAGCAACTTAACTCGCCGTGTTTGGAGGAGGAGGAATGCTGCCTATGACCCCAGTAACACCATCCCCACCATCAAATATGGAGGTGGAAACATTATGCTTTGGGGGTGTTTTTCTGCTAAGGGGACAGGACAACTTCACCACATCAAAGGGACGATGGACGGGGCCATGAACCATCACATCTTGGGTGAGAACATCCTTCCCTCAGCCATTGTAAATGGGTCGTGGATGGGTATTCCAGCATGACAATGACCCAAAACAAACGGCCAAGGCAACAAAGGACTGGCTCAAGAAGAAGCACATTAAGGTCCTGGAGTGGCCTAGCCAGTCTCCAGACCTTAATCCCATAGAAAATCTGTGGAGGGAGCTGAAAGTTTGAGTTGCCAAACGTTAGCCTCAAAACCTTAATGACTTGGAGAAGATCTGCAAAGAGGAGTGGGATAAAATCCCTCCTGAGATGTGTGCAAATCTGGTGGCCAACTACAAGAAACATCTGACCTCTTTGATTGTCAATAAGGGTTTTGCCACCAAGTACTAAGACATGTTTTACAGAGGGGTCAAATACTTATTTCTGTCATTAAAATGCAAATCATTTTGTAAAATTTTTGACATGCGTTTTTCTGGATTTTTTTGTTGTTATTCTGTCTCTCACTGTTCAAATAAACCTACCATTAACATTATAGACTGATCATTTCTTTGTCCGTGGGCAAATGTACAAAATCAGCAGGGGATCAAATACTTTTATCCCTCACTGTAACTGAATGCCTTCAACTGAAATGTGTATTCTGCATTTAACCCAACCCCAATGACTCAGAGAGGTGTGGCAGGGCTGCCTTAATCAACATCCACATTTTTGGCACCCAGGGAACAGTGGGTTAACTGCCTTGCTCAGGGGCAGAACTACAGATGTTTACCTTTTCAGGTCGAGGATTCTATATAGAAACCTTTACAGTTACTGGGCGAACACTCTAACCACAAGGCTACCTGCCGCCAATGTCTCAAAGGTGAGTCGTAAGCTTATAGTTCGTGGCAGAGAAGGAAAATGCCCAGGATGGCATATGGTCTGCCTTTTGGTGCCTGTTGTTTATCAGACTTGCGATTTCACTTGTATATATTAGGGTTTGATTGTTTTATACAGTATATTAAGGGTATGTGAGACAAGGGAGATGTAGCTGTCCGTAGCTGTTTATTAGGAAAGGGAATTGTATTAATTATCTTGTGTTATGAAACAAACAATTTTGTCTGTCATTATCGCGTAATCTTGCTGCACTCCCACTCCCCTCTTCCATTTGAAAAGGACAACAATGGAAATAAGTTTTTTATGCTTTTTTGCGTTATCCTTGATGATTTTCTTAAATTGTATGTGGAGGCGTCACCGGCTGGAGTGCCGTTATGTATGTACTTAAAAAAATGGTCTAATAAATTAAATCGATCAATCTTCAGGTCGGTGCTCTAGAAATATGCCTGAGTTTGAATTCCGAGTTGGATGACAATTCAAAACTATTTTTCAGAGTCAGAGCTAATTTTTTCCCAGGTTCTGAGTGTGGGACACAACCAAAACAAAGAGCAAATGCATCCAAAAAGTGTCACGCGGAGGAGGTGAACCCAAGAGCAGACTCAGACGAGGAGACTGGGATAAGGGAACCAATGTTTTATTGAAAAACGGGGAAGATATGGTGCAGGCCAGGGGAAGCTCAGGTGGGTTGTAGGGAGCCAGGTGCTGAGACTGAGATTGAGGCTGGAGCGAGGGGAGTTGGAGCTGGGTAAGCAGATCCAGAGAGGAATCCAAGGAAGCAGTAGTGTTGGGTGTCCAGGACAGGGTAGCAGGACTGATGAGACGTGGGACTGGAGACAGGGACCAGAGTCAGAGCGGATAGAACTGTAGTAGAGAGGAAAACAGCATCAGGCAAGGGAAAATAGGCACGACACGAAAACAGGATCTATGCAGGAACAAACGGCTAAAACCACAGACGGACTGAGCAGAGATTACGATCTGGTGGCAGGGCTGAGTATTTGTAGAGGTCTTGATTATGTAACAGGTTGCAGCTGGTGGGGATCTGCTCTGCCTCCAGCACACCTGTATCCTCCCACACAATCACACACACACAAATAAAGAGGGAGAGAGCGCTGGGGGAGTGGTGGCAGGTTAGGGAGACACAGGATGAGCAATAGAGGGCATGGCAGGCCCAGATGTAACAAAAAGTTTGTAGAGTCACAAGCTTCATGTAATCATTGCCTGCTAGGAATATGGGAATAAATGCTAAACTTTTTACAACTTTAATGAACATTTCAGTGAATTTGTCTCAATACATTTGGTCACCTAAAATGTCTGGACTATAAACCAAAAGTATTGTAATTTCTAAACGATTTCCCCAGTATGGATGAAAATACCCTCAAATTATAGCTGACTTTCACTTTAACCTCATAGTTGTTGCATCATTTCAAATCCAAAGTGCTGGTGTACAGCGCCAAAACAACTTTTTTTTTTTGAGTCCCAATAATTACTGTGGGCACTGTCGTTATTTACAGATCAATGTACTTCTGCCCAATTCCTGTATTATTGCCAGAACTGGTTAGTTCCTCCCTTTTGACTCTGACTAGTTAAAACAGGCGGGAGGATTACCTTTTTTATGTTTCTTTGGGCTCCGTTAAGTATGTTCGGATAATGGATGGAGGGATGTGGTAGCCTGAGTTATGGGTAACCTGCCTCACCCAATGTGATACGGAATCGCTATTATTTTAAATTTTAGAACACATTCAAGAATCTCCAGAAGCTAACCAGCTAATTAGCTACGAGCTATTTAGTCATTGTTAGCCACTGCTAGCGGCTTTTACCTTCTGCACAGATACCAGCCCTGTTTTTAGCCTGGATAATACTCACCTGTCTACCAATATCGCTTGTCTACCAATATCGGACTGTATCTCCACAACAACGCCGGATTCCTGCCGTAATCCCTGGACCACTACTTCTGATCTTCACAGCTAGCTTGCAGCTAGCTAGCTAGCTCACAGTTTTCAGCTAGCTAGCTCACAGCTTGCAGTTAGCTAGCTCACAGCTAACCGTGGCACCTAGTACCGAAGCTATTCCCTGAGGCCCACCTCCCGGCCTACTCAGCTGTTCAGCCGAACCCCACTCATACACGGCTAGAGCCCAAAACTCCACCGGATCCTTGCTGTAAACTCTGGACCTTGGCACCGGATCACCGCTGCTACCGATTGGATAACTGCCACGAAGCTGGCTCCAGTTAGCCGTGAGCCAGGCACATCTCCCGGCTAGCAAACTAAATTCCACAATACCTCAATCTGATCCTTTTATTCTTTGTCCCCAACGCTCTCGGCGACCAGTTTTGATACCCTTTAGCCGCACCCTCATTCTACTTACGTGGGTGATGTGGAGGTAAACCCAGGCCCTGCATGTCCCCAGGCAACCTCATTTGTTGACTTCTGTGATCAAAAAAGCCTTGGTTTCATGCATGTCAATATCAGAAGCATCCTCCCTAAGTTTGTTTTACTCACTGCTTTAGCACACTCTGCCAACTCTGATGTCCTTGTTGTGTCTGAAATCCTGGCTTAGGAAGGCCACCAACAATTCTGAGATTTCTATACCCAACTATAAAATTTTCCGCCAAGATAGAACTGCCAAAGGGGGAGGAGTTGCAGTCTACTGCAGAGATAGCCTGCAAAGTAATGTCATACTTTCCAGGTCCATACCCAAACAGTTCAAACTTCTAATTTTTAAAATGAATCTCTCCAGAAATAAGTCTCTCACTGTTGCCGCCTGCTACCGACCCACCTCAGCTCCCAGCTGTGCCCTGGACACCATTTGTGAATTGATCGCCCCCCATCTAGCTTCAGAATTTGTTCTGTTAGGTGACCTAAACTGGGATATGCTTAACATCCCGGCAGTCCTACAATCTAAGCTAGATGCCCTCAATCTCACACAAATCATCAAGGAACCCACCAGGTACAACCCTAAATCTGTAAGCAAGGGCACCCTCATAGACGTTATCCTGACCAACTGGCCCTCCAAATACACCTCCGCTGTCTTCAATCAGGATCTCAGCGATCACTGTCTCATTGCCTGTATCCGCTACAGGTCCGCAGTCAAACGACCTGCCGCCAATGTCTCAAAGGTGAGTCGTAAGCATATAGTTCGTGGCAGAGAAGGAAAATGCCCAGGATGGCATATGGTCTGCCTTTTGGTGCCTGTTGTTTATCAGACTTGCGATTTCACTTGTATATATTAGGGTTTGATTGTTTTATACAGTATATTAAGGGTATGTGAGACAAGGGAGATGTAGCTGTCCGTAGCTGTTTATTAGGAAAGGGAATTGTATTAATTATCTTGTGTTATGAAACAAACAATTTTGTCTGTCATTATCGCGTAATCTTGCTGCACTCCCACTCCCCTCTTCCATTTGAAAAGGACAACAATGGAAATAAGTTTTTTATGCTTTTTTGCGTTATCCTTGATGATTTTCTTAAATTGTATGTGGAGGCGTCACCGGCTGGAGTGCCGTTATGTATGTACTTAAAAAAATGGTCTAATAAATTAAATCGATCAATCTTCAGGTCGGTGCTCTAGAAATATGCCTGAGTTTGAATTCCGAGTTGGATGACAATTCAAAACTATTTTTCAGAGTCAGAGCTAATTTTTTCCCAGGTTCTGAGTGTGGGACACAACCAAAACAAAGAGCAAATGCATCCAAAAAGTGTCACGCGGAGGAGGTGAACCCAAGAGCAGACTCAGACGAGGAGACTGGGATAAGGGAACCAATGTTTTATTGAAAAACGGGGAAGATATGGTGCAGGCCAGGGGAAGCTCAGGTGGGTTGTAGGGAGCCAGGTGCTGAGACTGAGATTGAGGCTGGAGCGAGGGGAGTTGGAGCTGGGTAAGCAGATCCAGAGAGGAATCCAAGGAAGCAGTAGTGTTGGGTGTCCAGGACAGGGTAGCAGGACTGATGAGACGTGGGACTGGAGACAGGGACCAGAGTCAGAGCGGATAGAACTGTAGTAGAGAGGAAAACAGCATCAGGCAAGGGAAAATAGGCACGACACGAAAACAGGATCTATGCAGGAACAAACGGCTAAAACCACAGACGGACTGAGCAGAGATTACGATCTGGTGGCAGGGCTGAGTATTTGTAGAGGTCTTGATTATGTAACAGGTTGCAGCTGGTGGGGATCTGCTCTGCCTCCAGCACACCTGTATCCTCCCACACAATCACACACACACAAATAAAGAGGGAGAGAGCGCTGGGGGAGTGGTGGCAGGTTAGGGAGACACAGGATGAGCAATAGAGGGCATGGCAGGCCCAGATGTAACAAAAAGTTTGTAGAGTCACAAGCTTCATGTAATCATTGCCTGCTAGGAATATGGGAATAAATGCTAAACTTTTTACAACTTTAATGAACATTTCAGTGAATTTGTCTCAATACATTTGGTCACCTAAAATGTCTGGACTATAAACCAAAAGTATTGTAATTTCTAAACGATTTCCCCAGTATGGATGAAAATACCCTCAAATTATAGCTGACTTTCACTTTAACCTCATAGTTGTTGCATCATTTCAAATCCAAAGTGCTGGTGTACAGCGCCAAAACAACTTTTTTTTTTTGAGTCCCAATAATTACTGTGGGCACTGTCGTTATTTACAGATCAATGTACTTCTGCCCAATTCCTGTATTATTGCCAGAACTGGTTAGTTCCTCCCTTTTGACTCTGACTAGTTAAAACAGGCGGGAGGATTACCTTTTTTATGTTTCTTTGGGCTCCGTTAAGTATGTTCGGATAATGGATGGAGGGATGTGGTAGCCTGAGTTATGGGTAACCTGCCTCACCCAATGTGATACGGAATCGCTATTATTTTAAATTTTAGAACACATTCAAGAATCTCCAGAAGCTAACCAGCTAATTAGCTACGAGCTATTTAGTCATTGTTAGCCACTGCTAGCGGCTTTTACCTTCTGCACAGATACCAGCCCTGTTTTTAGCCTGGATAATACTCACCTGTCTACCAATATCGCTTGTCTACCAATATCGGACTGTATCTCCACAACAACGCCGGATTCCTGCCGTAATCCCTGGACCACTACTTCTGATCTTCACAGCTAGCTTGCAGCTAGCTAGCTAGCTCACAGTTTTCAGCTAGCTAGCTCACAGCTTGCAGTTAGCTAGCTCACAGCTAACCGTGGCACCTAGTACCGAAGCTATTCCCTGAGGCCCACCTCCCGGCCTACTCAGCTGTTCAGCCGAACCCCACTCATACACGGCTAGAGCCCAAAACTCCACCGGATCCTTGCTGTAAACTCTGGACCTTGGCACCGGATCACCGCTGCTACCGATTGGATAACTGCCACGAAGCTGGCTCCAGTTAGCCGTGAGCCAGGCACATCTCCCGGCTAGCAAACTAAATTCCACAATACCTCAATCTGATCCTTTTATTCTTTGTCCCCAACGCTCTCGGCGACCAGTTTTGATACCCTTTAGCCGCACCCTCATTCTACTTACGTGGGTGATGTGGAGGTAAACCCAGGCCCTGCATGTCCCCAGGCAACCTCATTTGTTGACTTCTGTGATCAAAAAAGCCTTGGTTTCATGCATGTCAATATCAGAAGCATCCTCCCTAAGTTTGTTTTACTCACTGCTTTAGCACACTCTGCCAACTCTGATGTCCTTGTTGTGTCTGAAATCCTGGCTTAGGAAGGCCACCAACAATTCTGAGATTTCTATACCCAACTATAAAATTTTCCGCCAAGATAGAACTGCCAAAGGGGGAGGAGTTGCAGTCTACTGCAGAGATAGCCTGCAAAGTAATGTCATACTTTCCAGGTCCATACCCAAACAGTTCAAACTTCTAATTTTTAAAATGAATCTCTCCAGAAATAAGTCTCTCACTGTTGCCGCCTGCTACCGACCCACCTCAGCTCCCAGCTGTGCCCTGGACACCATTTGTGAATTGATCGCCCCCCATCTAGCTTCAGAATTTGTTCTGTTAGGTGACCTAAACTGGGATATGCTTAACATCCCGGCAGTCCTACAATCTAAGCTAGATGCCCTCAATCTCACACAAATCATCAAGGAACCCACCAGGTACAACCCTAAATCTGTAAGCAAGGGCACCCTCATAGACGTTATCCTGACCAACTGGCCCTCCAAATACACCTCCGCTGTCTTCAATCAGGATCTCAGCGATCACTGTCTCATTGCCTGTATCCGCTACAGGTCCGCAGTCAAACGACCACCCCTAATCACTGTCAAACGCTCCCTAAAACACTTCTGCGAGCAAGCCTTTCTAATCGACCTGGCCCGGGTATCCTGGAAGGATATTGACCAGGCATCCTGTCAGTTGAGGATACCTGGTCATTCTTTAAAAGTAACTTCCTCACCATCTTAGATAAGCATGCTCCGTTCAAAAAATGCAGAACTAAGAACAGATATAGCCCCTGGTTCACTCCAGACCTGACTGCCCTCGACCAGCACAAAAACATTCTGTGGCGAACTGCAATTGCATCGAATAGTCCCCGAGATATGCAACTCTTCAGGGAAGTCAGGAACCAATACACGCAGTCAGTCAGAAAAGCAAAGGCCAGCTTTTTCAAGGAAAATTTGCATCCTGTTGCTCTAACTCCAAAACGTTCTGGGACACTGTAAAGTCCATGGAGAACAAGAGCACCTCCTCCCAGCGGCCCACTGCACTGAGGCTAGGTAACACGGTCACCACTGATAAATCCATGAAAATCGAAAACTTCAACAAGCATTTCTCAACGGCTAGCCATGCCTTCCTCCTGGCTACTCCAACCTCGGCAACAGCTCCACCCCGCCCCCCACCCAACCCCTACCCCCCCGCAGCTACTCGCCCAAGCATCCCCAGCTTCTCCTTTACCCAATTCCAGATAGCAGCTTTTCTGAAAGAGCTACAAAACCTGGACCCGTACAAATCAGCTGGGCTTGACAATCTGGACCCTCTATTTCTGAAACTATCCGCCGCCATTGTCGCAACCCCTATTACATATCATCTGAGATCCCCAAAGACTGGAAAGCTGCCGCGGTCATCCCCCTCTTCAAAGGGGTAGACACCCTCAACCCAAACTGTTACAGACCTATATCCATCCTGCCCTGCCTATCTAAGGTCTTCGAAAGCCAAGTCAATAAACAGATCACTGACCATCTCGAATCCCACCGTACCTTCTCCGCTGTGCAATCTGGTTTCCGAGCCGGTCACGGGTACACCTCAGCCACGCTAAAGGTACTAAACAATATCATAAGCGCCATCGATAAAAGACAGTACTGTGCAGCCGTCTTCATCGACCTGGCCAAGGCTTTCGACTCTGTCAATCACCATATTCTTATCGGCAGACTCAGTAGCCTCGATTTTTCTAATGACTGCCTTGCCTGGTTCTCCAACTACTTTGCAGACAGAGTTCAGTGAGTCAAATGTTGTCCGTTCCTCTGGCAGTCTCCATGGGGGTGCCACAGGGTTCAATTCTTGGGCCGACACTTTTCTCTGTATATATCACTGATGTTGCTCTTGCTGTGGGCGATTCCCTGATCCACCTCTACGCAGACAACACCATTCTGTATACTTCTGGCCCTTCCTTGGACACTGTGCTATCTAACCTCCAAACGAGCTTCAATGCCATACAACACTCCTTCCGTGGCCTTCAACTGCTCTTAAACGCTAGTAAAAGCAAATGCATGCTTTTCAACCATTCGCTGCCTGTACCCGCACGCCTGACTAGCATCACCACCCTGGATGGTTCCCACCTAGAATATGTGGACATCTATAAGTACCTAGGTGTCTGGCTAGACTGTAAACTCTCCTTCCAGACGCATATCAAACATCTCCAATCCAAAATCAAATCTAGAATCGGCTTTCTATTTCGCAACAAAGCCTCCTTCACTCACGCCGCCAAACTTACCCTAGTAAAACTGACTATCCTACCGATCCTCGACTTTGGCGATGTCATCTACAAAATGACTTCCAATACTCTACTCAGCAAACTGGATGCAGTTTATCACAGTGCCATCCGCTTTGTTACTAAAGCACCTTATACCACCCACCACTGTGACCTGTATGCTCTAGTCGCTACATCGCTACATATTCGTCGCCAGACCCACTGGCTCCAGGTCATCTACAAGTCCATGCTAGGTAAAGCTCCGCCTTATCTCAGTTGGTCACGATGGCAACACCCACCCTTAACACGCGCTCCAGCAGGTGTATCTCACTGATCATCCCTAAAGCCAACACCTCATTCACCTCATTCACCGCCTTTCCTTCCAGTTCTCTGCTGCCTGTGACTGGAATGAATTGCAAAAATCGTTGAAGTTGGAGACTTTTATCTCCCTCACCAACTTCAAACATCTGCTGTCTGAGCTGCTAACCGATCGCTGCAGCTCTACATAGTCCATCGGTAAATAGTCCACCCAATTTACCTACCTGATCCCCATACTGTTTTTATTTATTTACTTTTCTGCTCTTTTGCAAACCAGTATCTCTACCTGCACATGACCATCTGATCATTTATCACTCCAGTGTTAATCTGCTAAATTGTAATTATTCGCCTACCTCCTCATGCCTTTTGCGCACAATGTATTTAGACTTTTTTTATATAAAAAAAATGTTTTACTGTGTTATTGACTTGTTTATTGTTTACTCCATGTGTAACTCTGTGTTGCTGTCTGTTCACACTGCTATGCTTTATCTTGGCCAGGTCACAGTTGTAAATGAGAACTTGTTCTCAACTAGCCTACCTGGTTAAATAAAGGTGAAATAAAAAATAATAAAAATGGGTTAGTTCTATAGGGAGTTGCCCATGCGGCCTTAAGGGACTCAAGGCTGTAAAACAGGAAATGAAGCAGTTAAATTTACCATGATATGGAGTCCATGTGCCTGTCTTTGAGTCTGGTCAAGTTTATAATAAATTGATCAAAGTTGATGCTTATTTACTGTAACTATATACTGATTATCCAAACAAGTTCTCTGTCCTTCAGAGATGCGTTCAATGCAAATACCCCCATTAAAAGAACATGAGAAAGACTAGATATATAATATACATGTACTTAAACTCTCTTAGTCACCCTAGTCGTGACTCACTGCTAAACACGTAGACAATAACTCCGTTTAGAAGCCCTCTAGACTTCCACAGCTCATTACACAAGTGATGTTCTCCCAAAGTTCTGCTTAAAGGGTAGGTAGCATAAACGTAACCACATGTTACATGTATTTACATTAGTATACATAATGAAATTGCCAATGCAAAGTTACACCTCACTTCTCTACATTAAACCGATCAGAATGTAATATGGAATGCCCGGCAAGCCAGCCTATTCCCTATAATGTCCCTATATAACTCCAACAGAAATAACTTAAAATTAAAACAAATAATTTGCAATCATGACTACTGGTTTCAATTATATTTGAAGTCAACTTACAAGTAAATACTTTATGAATGTATTGTTATAAATCAACTTGCAAGGTTGATAGCCAACTAGCCTGCAAATGTTAGCACTAACAGCTTGCTAACGTCCCATTAGCACTGAATGAGTCAGCCAGTTGCTACCAACACCTAGATTACAGCTGAATTAAAGAAAACCTAATTTTTGGAAAGACAGAACGCCATCTAACCAAATATCAAAGAATGTCAACTACTGCATATGCAGTAATCTTAACCAGCAAGCAAGCTAGCCAGCCAGCAACAAAAATAAAATTAAAATAATAATCTAGCCAACCAGCTAACGTTAGCTATTTAGCCAACTAACGTACGCTATTAGCCTAGCCAGCCTAGCCAACCAGCTCGGCTATGGTCGGTATGCTAGAGCACAACATAACCGTAGATCAAAAGAGCAGAGACTTACAGATTGATGGCTAGGGCCCATCCGATGGTAAGAATCAGGGAAAATCCAATAGCTATAGTGAGAAAAATCCAAAATAGATCTCCAGATGTCAGTCAGCTAGCACGCTAGCACTAAGCCAAGGTGGGAAATGTTACAAAACACTGTAGCCTACTTCACAGAGAGCATGCCGAAAAGTTGACAAAACAAAAAGGAGAATAGACAAGGTACCACCATTAGAGCAAGGGGGTATGCATTTCTCTTTAGATTTGAGCCCATTGCAAGAAGGCACCAGAGACTGCAGTGCTAACAGGTTCCCACTAGATAACAGAGCCACAAAGTCCATGAACTGCATAAGGTGTGGCGAACGTTACCCAGCTTGAGCTAGCTACTGAGCTAGAATACAAACTCGGTAGCACAGAGTAGATCCTCCATTTAACGTTGAGAAATAGTGCATTGTGGGTAGTTCCGAAAATAAGTTAATAATAAATATGTAAAAACACCAAAACATATCTATGTTTCTAGTTAAAGGTAACCAGATCGTTACTACAACTAAGTTACAAAATCGTTGACCACACTGTGTTGTTTTGTTTTGGTGCATAAAAACCTGCACTTCCTACCCTTTAAAGACACAGTACATTGATTTAAGAATCAAAAACTACTCTAGTTCCGAGAAGGCTGCTAACAACATACACACTGTTTCCTAGCCAGTAAAAACACCAAGCCACATGGATGGATGATCAGCACTTTGATGTAAACCTACATTGCACACCCACCACCCGTAACAGCCTGGCTAAAGTCATGGGCTTGCCTGTATGTTAGAACTCGGGTGTCTGAGTGTTATATGATTAGTGCCATCTCGGCACCTCCAAGCCAAGGTCCTGCCAAGGTCACTTGGCCTGAGTCACGGTTGTCGACTCCCCCACCAACCCCAACCAGATGGTCCCTCCTCTCCACACATTACCTTCCACCGATGCCACTCTGAAGGTGAGAACATTGGAAGTGACATTCAGATGCTGAGTGCCTCAGCTGTCGATGAGGTACTTGTGAAATGCAACGACAGCCATTAATACAGAGAATAGTGAAGAATATTAACATGCCACTTCAGTTACTACCTGCCTGCAGTACACAGGCTTTTAGATGCCCCCTCCTTGCTCCATTTCATTCCTCCAGGGCCAGAGTGGAAGCAGATTGATCCATGCTTGATTGATGACGCCTGAAAGTCAGTGTGAGGAACGATCTTTGACCTGGTGCTGAGTTATGTCCTGTGTAGAGGAAATTAAAGGCTAATTGCAGTGCATTATCATTAGCTGTTAAAAGAACAGAATATTAGTGGTCCAGAGAAGCAGGCCTATTATCAAGACTCTGAAAAGTGCTTTCCAATGAAGATCTTTATCATGTCTAACAATCATAAATTAATCGAATTCCAAATAATAAGATATACATTCACAGCCATACCAGTTGGGATTATGTTCAATACTCCATACAATATGTATGCCCAATGTCAATTATGAGGTAACAGTTATAATGCCATTAATAATGACACTGATATCCCTTTCGGGTTCAACTTCTCCTCAATACAAAAGCTTTAAACATTGAAATAGAGTTTTTCCATTTAAATAATTATAGAAAGTTCTTGCAACCAATAGAATGTTATGTTTATGGGGGATACAACCATCCCAGCTCTGCAGATTCTGCTACAAAGAGACATAATCATTAGATTACTTGTTTTGCTTCTGCCCATGTGTAGCTTGCTTCTGGTCACATGTTCAGGAATGGCTGAAGAACTGCATCATTTACCTGGAGCTAACTCTGCAAATAGCTCTGCTGGGTGACTTGAAATGCCATAGTCAATTGATCAATAATATTATAATAATCTTAGTCAAATGTTCATATTTCATTTACAATCTGTAGAAACTATGAGTGAGAATAGAAAGGTTCAGAACTTTTGTGAAACATTACAACAGAGTTGAAAAATGTATAGCAATTAGAAATCAAAACTAGATGGATTTTAGAGATAGATGGGAGGAGTTGAGGGTAGCTGAAGGGTGGGAATAAAAACAAATGTTAAAAATAGAACTAATGTAAAATGTACCGTGTCCGTAAATTGTGTATAGTGATTATAATCTGGAGTAGAAGCCTAAGTATTGTTGTTCATTCATTTACTCCAATTAGGGGAGAGGTGCTAGGGTTAGGGGAAAATAATAAAGAAGGAAAACGTATATTTTTCAATATGTAATAAATATATGGGGGATTGGAAATGACGCAGACAATTATATTGATAGAACCCACACGCTATCAACCCCCTAAAAAAAAGTTTTGAAAAAGTGCTTTAAAAACAAAAGTTATCATAAACCTAGCGTGAGGTTCTTACAGAGTTGGTTTATTAACTGTACTCTGGAAATGAGAGTGTTGTGATAGAACAGCTTATTATTTGCATTGAGCAGATGTAGCGCTGTGGCAGTCATGACATTTTGTCCGCTGGTGATTGTCATGCAAATAACTGCCGGTCTCAAGGTAATTGACCAACAATTAATATAAATATGTTAAGTATCTCCGGCTTCCACTCATAGCCTACAAGCCACTGATGCAGACCTTTGAACATCTACATTTTTTTTAAATAAGAAGAATAAATCAATGTAATATAGCCTACACAATCACACAATAAATCCATTATTTATTTTAGGCAGGTCTAAAGAAACATTATGATATGAAGAAAATATAGCCTATTTTAGAAGAACAGAATAGCATATTCTGAGTCTTCCTTAAGTTAGGCTATGCCATATGCACTAGTTAATTTAGCAGACAATAGTAAGAACAATACAATCGAACATAGCTGAATAAACTAGAAAGGATATTTTTCCCAAACGATTTCTGAGGTAATGTGCACATGTGGCAATACCGTGTTGAGCAGTTAACAAAGAAACAGGTCCTCCTATGTGCTTAATTATTTACTCAACTTTAGTTGTGATACAACATTAGGCTATGTGTTTAGGTTTCTAATACTAGGTTCTAAGGCTGCATGGTGCAACTATAATGATGATTATTTTTTGTTGTTGCATTTTCATCAGTCTCAAGCACTTGAGAAGCACTTGATAATATTGTCATCCATCAGACTATTCTAATGTAATATATGTATGGAATTATTTTTTATTTAGAATGGCCCAACAAAAAACAAAATAATATATGTGCTTAATTTTAAGAATTTTGCAATAAATATAGCAGCATGAGAAAGCTGGGATCCTCTTTTAATCTTTTAAATAGTGGCCAGTCAAAACTGTTTTCACACACATTGACTAGGCTTTGTAGGCTATGGGCTCTCCAATTATGTTCCAGGGGTGTTGGGCCTAAAGGCTACATTTGGAGTTATTTGGCCACTTTAGCTGTGATACAAACCTTATCAAAACACATAGGCCTAGTGGTTAGGCTACTGTACATGATGTATGCGACAATGATTTGAAAAAGTGACCGAAAAATGCAAGCGCTGTTGGTTGCCTAAGACTGCACAGGCTGGGCATTATTCATAAGTGATAATATTCTCACCGATCAGACTATTCTCAATTTAATCTTGTCTTAACATAGAGTAAAAATATATATTTTTGAAATTAGTTTTGATTTAGAGTGGGACATTATCATGCACCTGTCGGAACAGGGGTGGTGTAACAAAAGACGTCATCCGTATGCACTTGAATAACAAATGGGGGACGCTTTTCCCACAGTTCATTTTCATGCTAGCCAGGTAGGGGACTCCGGTTGTAAAGCAAAGCAATGTACTATGCATATTCATGCCATGAGGCTGACAGCCCACAGTACCGCTTTGTGGACAACTACTCCCCATCAGTGGAGGCTGCTGAGGGGAGAACAGCTCATAATAATGGCCGGAACGGAGCAAATGGAATGGCATCAAACACCTGGAAACCATGTGTTTGATGTATTTGATACCGTTCCACTGATTCTGCTTCAGTTATAACCACAAGACTGTTCTCCCCAATTAAGGTGCCACCAACGTCCTGTGACTCCCATTGTTAGTGGCGAAGAGACACGTATCTTGTAGGTAGCCTATATCTATAATATTTGGTATTAGGAAAGTTGATAAATAAATATAGTAGCCTAGCCTACAGGAAGCTGATGGGATCTTCCTTTTTTGAAAAGAGGCCATCTCACGCAATTGCGTAGCATTGCCTATAGAAATGAAGGATCTGATTATTTTCAGCTATGAGGAGCTGGCTATCACTGCACAACAGGTGATCTTATTATGGTCAAACTCTCATTAAGTGTTTTATTTGATTTTTGATTGCATTTGCATCAATGTCAGATTGATTAGAGGGACAGTAGAGCCCTGAGTATCGGCCATTAGCAACTGTTTTGGAGAAGCCTAGTTACCGGGACTCAACTGTCAAGTGAAATTTGACTGCTGGTGTGGCCTCTTACACTGAGCTTGTTCCAGTTGGCATTATGGGTGACAGGAAGAGTGCTATGAGCTAGTGTGACAGGACCCGCTGATTATAGGAATTAATATGAGTAAGGATTGTATTGGGATTGTTTATCTTTGCAAATCCATACAGTAAATTGTGTGTACATTAGGTGAAAGTCTACAAAATTAGCACATCTGTGTATCTCAATGTCCAGATCTGTTCTGTAATAGAGAAGAGGAGAGGAGGAGTCTTTAGACTACTGCACCTAAAGATTGAATCTGAGCCGTTAAACATTGATTGTCTGAAATCTACAGTACAGACAAAGGCTCGCCCCTGTGTTCACCCCGTGCAATGACCACAGTCCCCCTCCTCTTCTCTGGCCAGGGGAAGAAAGTCGAAATGCGTATTTCAAAAGTTACCTAATTACGGTTGAATTATCCACCCATTCAACAGTCGGTCTGTTTTGTTAAACATGAACAGAGGGTTAAAGCAGCTAATTGAGTGAAAGGGCTTACCATTTAAATAAATGGACAATCCACTATTCTGGGTATAGTACAAGAACAAATGGTGTAGCCATGGACAGAAAAGGGTTTTTAATATATGGAGATACAATGGCTTATGTCCTGTTACTATATAATTGTCAGATTACATTGAGACCACTTGTAGTTTCTGGATGGGGACTAGAGAAAGGAAAACCTGGTTGAGCGCTGCTCTCTGCGTACCTGTGGCACTTTGTGAGAGAGACTGCCTGCAGTTGAAGATAAAACGACTGGAGGCCACAAATTCATAACGGCTTTGGGTTCTTACAATTCAGAGGGATTGCCAGGTTGGCCCCGAAAAGTCAAACATTGAAGGAATGTTTTTTTTCCTTTCCATTGAAAGATAGATACTCCAGTCAGACTGCTTTGTGAGTATATTGTAAGGGTGATTAGGAAAAAATATCAGGCTTACAGGGTTATGTGATGAGCCCTAAACAGAATGAACCTTCTCAGCACCTTGTAGATCACACAAATACTTGCATGCATGAATAGTGAACACCAAGTACAACTCCAAAAAGTAGAGAAACATTCAGGATTGTGTTTATGAACCTTACAATACTACACTGGTACAGTATTACAACATTTGTAAAATAAAAAGACAATTGTTATGTGTGTGGGAGAAGGTATTTGCATATTCTAAGAATTCATACTCAACCATGTTTCTCTCTACCTATGAGCACCTGGTTAATCATAAAGGCCCAGTGCTGTAAAAAATGTTATTTACGGTTTGTTTGATATTTTCTCACTACAGTGCCTTGCGAAAGTATTCGGCCCCCTTGAACTTTGCGACCTTTTGCCACATTTCATTTTTGAACCATTCCATTGTGGATTTTGCTTTATGTTTTGGATCATTGTCTTGTTGGAAGACAAATCTCCATCCCAGTCTCAGGTCTTTTGCAGACTCCATCAGGTTTTCTTCCAGAATGGTCCTGTATTTGGCTCCATCCATCTTCCCATCAATTTTAACCATCTTCCCTGTCCCTGCTGAAGAAAAGCAGGCCCAAACCATGATGCTGCCACCACCATGTTTGACAGTGGGGATGGTGTGTTCAGCTGTGTTGCTTTTACGCCAAACATAACGTTTTGCATTGTTGCCAAAAAGTTCACTTTTGGTTTCATCTGACCAGAGCACCTTCTTCCACATGTTTGGTGTGTCTCCCAGGTGGCTTGTGGCAAACTTTAAACAACACTTTTTATGGATATCTTTAAGAAATGGCTTTCTTCTTGCCACTCTTCCATAAAGGCCAGATTTGTGCAATATACGACTGATTGTTGTCCTATGGACAGAGTCTCCCACCTCAGCTGTAGATCTCTGCAGTTCATCCAGAGTGATCATGGGCCTCTTGGCTGCATCTCTGATCAGTCTTCTCCTTGTATGAGCTGAAAGTTTAGAGGGACGGCCAGGTCTTGGTAGATTTGCAGTGGTCTGATACTCCTTCCATTTCAATATTATCGCTTGCACAGTGCTCCTTGGGATGTTTAAAGCTTGGGAAATCTTTTTGTTACCAAATCCGGCTTTAAACCTCTTCACAACAGTATCTCGGACCTGCCTGGTGTGTTCCTTGTTCTTCATGATGCTCTCTGCGCTTTTAACGGACCTCTGAGACTATCACAGTGCAGGTGCATTTATACGGAGACTTGATTACACACAGGTGGATTGTATTTATCATCATTAGTCATTTAACATTGGATCATTCAGAGATCCTCACTGAACTTCTGGAGAGAGTTTGCTGCCCTGAAAGTAAAGGGGCTGAACAATTTGCACGCCCAATTTTTCAGTTTTTGATTTGTTAAAAAAGTTTGAAATATCCAATAAATGTCGTTCCACTTCACGATTGTGTCCCACTTGTTGTTGATTCTTCACAAAAAAATACAGTTTTATATCTTTATGTTTGAAGCCTGAAATGTGGCAAAAGGTCGCAAAGTTCAAGGGGGACGAATACTTTCGCAAGGCACTGTATGTCTACATAACACTCTGAAATTGAGAAAATTATGATAATGCCCTTGTGTAAGAGCTGTTTGAAAAAATGCATGGGATTGCAGCCTGTTATGGTGGGATGTTTTTGGCTGCTGCATAACGTCACATTCTATTCGACCAATTATTGTTGATATTTTTTTTGCATATTCATCTGATAATTGCTTATGTACCCTCCTACCCTAGAATGAGAGAGAGGATTCTTCTGTCAAAAAACACATCCTTCCCTAGGATACTAGCTAGCCAGCTAACATTAACATGTGGATATTTTAATAATGACACGTCTTTGGATCACTCATATTTTCATCACGGACAACATGCAAAGTGAAGCTTTTAATAATGTGTTTCCCTGAATTCACCTGGTGCCATCAACGACACAGCGCACATGATGCTGTTGGAGGTGGCTGCTGCAAATACCAAGCTAGTGTCGCAGGTCGCAGAAATGCTCTACCCTGGCCCCAGATCTGTTTATGCTGTCTTGCTAACTCCTAATGTATGATAGTTGTCATGCCATGTTACCATAGGTGTTGGCTATACTTAGGAGTTGGTTATATAGCACAAACAGATCAAAGACGAATTTGGCAGATTTTCAGAACAGAAAGAGTGAAACTTGAGTGTATTTGAGGACTACTCTAGAAATGGTTTACTTTGTGGTCAGGAAAGATGGAAAGAAGAAAATGATGTGGTTTGCTTGAGTGGCACCTGAATGAAAGGGCAAGCATTTGTGTATGATGGTATGGTTATGATAGTGATGTAAGCCCTAACCTGCACTTTGTTTTCAAGTTTGAATGAGACAATGTATTCCCCTAACCTTTTTATTTCAACAAAATGATTATATATGTGTATGTCTTTCCTTATTATAGAAAGACTCAATGATTTCTGTAATTTGTTTTGGAGCAGATATGTGTTTAAAGAACATTTGGTGTTCGCAAAAAGGCATGTGGGAGACTCTCCAAAGATATAGAAGAAGGTCCTCTGGACAGATAAGACAAAAATGTTGCTTTTTGGCCAACAAATGAAACCCAACACATCTCATCGCCCGAGAACACAATCCACACAGTGAAGCATGGTGGTTGCGGCATCATGCTGTGGGGATGTTTTTCACCGGCAGGGACTGGGAAACCGGTCAGAATTGAAGGAATGATGGATGGTGCTAAATACAGGGAAATTCTTGAGGGAAACCTGTTTCAGTCTTCCATAGATTTGAGAATGGGACGGAGGTTCACATTCCAGCAGGACAATGACCCTAAGCATAGTGCTAAAGCAACACTCGAGTGGTTTAAGGGGAAACATGTAAATGTATTGAATGGCCTAGTCAAAGCCCAGACCTCAATCCAATTGAGAATCTGTGGTATGACTTAGATTGCTGTACACCAGCGGAACCCATCCAACTTGAAGGTACATGGTTCTTTTCTAACATTTAAACATTTAATTTTCTGTGATCAGACACTTTCTCATCCAGATTGAGCAATGGCTTTTTTTCTGGCCACTCTTCCATAAAGCCCAGCTCTGTGGAGTGTGCGGCTTAAAAATCCAAATGAAAATTATTAATATCTAAAAGATGAGATTCAACGAGATAGTGCCCTTAGATCATGGGAAAGGTCCGCACTTGACCATTGCACTTGAATCATTCCCATGATGAATGGCTAGGCCCGCTACACTATGAAACCACACACTACTGCAGATACTTTGATATTACAGTCCGCAATTGATATGAGGAAAACAATGTGTGGGGAGTCAAAGGCACATAAACTCACGTCAATATCTTTGTCAGATAACATGGTTAAATGAAGAATTTATGCTCTGACTGAACAACTCAAAAACTTTCCAGCTTAAGCTCTCCACCAAAGGGATGTTAGCTGTGAAGGCCGATGTGCCCATGCCTTGACTTTTGTTTGCTATATATGTCAGGGGATGCTATGCACGAAGACATATTGTTCTGTATCATGATTACCAAACATGAAACAGCATAGGGGATGTTCAGTGTGCTGCGTAGCTATATTGTTGAAAAACTGATTTCATATGGGATTGAATGGTGGGCTTTTGCACAGATGGGGCTCCATCTATGATGGGACGGTGGGGAGGTCTCTGCATTCTAGTTATGAATGTGTCTCCCTCTACCATATGGACTCATTGTATGATACACCGAGAGCAAATGGCAGCAAAAGAGCTGAGGACGCAACTCAGAGATACAGTGCCTTCCCGAAAATATTCAGAACTTTTGACTTTTTCCACATTTTGTTACGTTAAAAAAAAAACGTTACGTTAAAAAATTAAATAATCACATTAAAAAAATCATCAGCAATCTACACACAACACCCCAAAAGTGAAAACATGTTTTTTTTAAATGTTTGCTAATTTAAAGTCTCTAGTACAGCCAATATTTAAAACAGTCAAATGCATTCGTGAATTCAATCGCTTTAGCCAACATGTTGCGGTTTATTAATTGTTTAATTATTCAAGGCTCCCTTTGTTATTTTGTTTTATAACTAAACTGCTTGACTGTATTTAAAGACATGGATGACGTGTATGCTTTATGTTGGCCTATAATGCCAATAAGTAAATTATGCTTGAACAGCTACAGTAAACAGGACTCTTAGGCCTACAGCACAATATCAATACATTAACTTAGCTTCTCAGAGATGCCCTCTGGTGGTCAAACTAGCATTAACTAGCTTTAATGGCAACAATGGCTGACAGTTAAATAACGTGACATAGAATTCTGCGACAGCCCGCATGCTGTGATGCAGTATGACTCAACTTTGAAAGGAATAACCACTGTACTTTGGCTGATGGTAGTTCGCAAACCAATCGCAGAATGTGACGACAGAACTGAAGCAAATCATAGAATCTGGCCAGATTGATATCAACGTTTTTAATTTGGTAACATCTCATAGTGATAATCATAAAAGACTGAATCCAACTTAGTCTACGAAGGCCATTAGCATCACTGAGATGGAACTGTACCATAGCATGAGAGAAAGACAGACCTCTATTCTGCCTTGCTGTACATCTTTCTTCAATTGTTTTTCTTTCTTTTCTAGTGCCCACTCCTGAAGAGAGTTTTTGTTAGACTCCATTGAACCACAAGGCAGACCAGTCCATTATATTACCCTCCAGCAGTCTCTAATGGTCACATTGTTGGACCATACACTAATATTATACAGTCTGCTACTGTACATTAGTTTGTAACACTATTCACTACATTAGGCAGACTGACATTAACAAAAGGGCAGAAGTCTACAACATCCCATATTACAGTACACTCCAATAGACCACCCCCATGTGCTGTATTTTCAAATGTGTTGGCGGATTACAGGTGGATATCCTTGATCTAGATAAAAAAAGTTTTTATGTCATATCAAGTATGGTATGACTGCCAGAAACAAATAATGCGTTGTAAAGTATTTACATATACTCATAGGACTAGATGGTTTGAAATAATGTTAATTAGCTACTTATCAAGGCCTTTAAAAATAGGATGTCAAAGCCGATGTTTATAACTAGCATTAGACAACTAGCTAGAAATCGTAGCTAGGTAAGACCTGAATGTTTCTCTGGTTGATACCGTAAACTTGCTAGCTAGCTAGGTCAAAGCAATGCATAGCCAGATATGAGTATTTCTGGCATAGTCATAAATACCTAGCAAGCTAAAGAACTGGGTAGGTATCTAACGTCATAACTTTTAGAACCTAAATGTGTTCCCTGACAGGAAAAAACATTATTGGTAACATCAGCTAACAGGATCAATGTTCAAATGTTACCTAACCTAGCAAACTATCTAGCTAATGTAGCTAGCTAAGTGGCTAGCTAGTACCTATTTTCTACGTAGACACAAACAAAACAATTAATAATTTGCAGAAAAAGGCACAAGTTAACGTTAACCAAAGTCCTGTTTTGGCTGTTTAAACTAATGTTAGCTAGCACTCTAACTTTGACTAGAAGCAAAAATTAGCTAGCTATCAATGTCACTGCCCAGGAACAGTTTCAAGAAACAAAGCAACAACTTTTTACATCAAAAAATTCCCTACATCAACATAATAGCTATATAGCTATTTCAGTCTGGACATTCATCACAGTACAATAATCCATTCTCTTACGATGATGTCCCTATGCAAAAGGTCTCCTTGTCGTCTCTTTCTTCTATGATTTTAATTGCGTCAGCAAACAAACTTTAAAGGTGCTTGCTGCCACCTACTGTACTGGAATGTGTAGTCAATCACACTGTAAAGACTAAATTAATAAAGAAACACACATTAACAAAAACTAAACCCTTCTACTTCATCCTGTACTACTTTAGGTGCCTTTTGCCAAACTCCAAGATGGCTGTCATGTGCATTTTACAGAGTTGTGGCTTCGGTCTGGACACTACAATAAAAGCCTGATTGGTGCATTGCTGCAGAGAAGGTTGTCCTTCTGGAAGGTTCTAACATCTCCACAGAAGAACTCTGGAGCTCTGTCAGAGTGACCATCGGGTTCTTGGTCACCTCTCTTACCAAGGCCCGTCACCCCCGATTGCTCAGTTTGGCGAGGCGGACAGCTCTAGGAAGAGTGTTGGTGGGTCCAAACTTCTTCTATTTAGGAATGATGGAGGCCACTGTGTTCCTTCAATGCTGCAGTACTCTTCCCCAGTACTCTACCTCGACACTAAGATGTCTCAGAGCTCTACGGACAATTCCTTCAACCTCATTACTTGAATTTTACTCTGACATGCACTGTCAACTGTGGGAGTAAACGGATACTGTACTGCACTCTGGTCAAAGAGTGATGACAGACACAGAAGACCAGTCTAGGACTTTAATGATGAACCAGAGTATACATGTGGTCTGTGTACAGAGGGAAACAGGATAAAAGAAATAGAAAATTACTACAATGTAAATCCAATAAGTAATATTAAATTAAACAGTAATGTCAACAATCTCTACATACAAATGACAAGAAGAGAAACATAACACACCATAATTCCTCTCAAAAGAAATAACATTAGGTTACACCAACTGGTAGGCTAATCACACAATTGCACAAAATGGTAAGAGAACTGGTGAAGAAAGTTACCCCTCTACATACACATTTCTTGTATTTACATGTAACAGTAGCAACGGGAATATTATAAAATTGAAATAAGTCTTTGTTTTGACCTACATTTGGTGTGATTAGTGGTTGCCATAATAATAATTGGTAATAATTGGTAAGACACATTAAAGGAAACGAGTTTACCAGAATCTCTAAATGAAAATTTTTTTATTTTTCACCTTTATTTAACCAGGTAGGCTAGTTGAGAACAAGTTCTCATTTGCAACTGCGACCTGGCCAAGATAAGGCATAGCAGTGTGAACAGACAACACAGAGTTACACATGGAGTAAACAATTAACAAGTCAATAACACAGTAGAAAAAAGGGGAGTCTATATATACATTGTGTGCAAAAGGCATGAGAAGGTAGGCAAATAATTACAATTATGCAGATTAACACTGGAGTGATAAATGATCAGATGGTTATGTACAGGTAGAGATTGGTGTGCAAAAGAGCAGAAAAATATAAATAAATAAATAAAAACAGTATGGGGATGAGGTAGGTGAAAATGGGTGGGCTATTTACCAATAGACTATGTACAGCTGCAGCGATCGGTTAGCTGCTCGGATAGCAGATGTTTGAAGTTGGTGAGGGAGATAAAAGTCTCCAACTTCAGCGATTTTTGCAATTCGTTCCAGTCACAGGCAGCAGAGAACTGGAACGAAAGGCGGCCAAATGAGGTGTTGGCTTTAGGGATGATCAGTGAGATACACCTGCTGGAGCGCGTGCTACGGATGGGTGTTGCCATCGTAACCAGTGAACTGAGATAAGGCGGAGCTTTACCTAGCATGGACTTGTAGATGACCTGGAGCCAGTGGGTCTGGCGACGAATATGTAGCGAGGGCCAGCCGACTAGAGCATACAAGTCGCAGTGGTGGGTGGTATAAGGTGCTTTAGTGACAAAACGGATGGCACTGTGATAAACTGCATCCAGTTTGCTGAGTAGAGTGTTGGAAGCAATTTTGTAGATGACGTCGCCGAAGTCGAGGATCGGTAGGATAGTCAGTTTTACTAGGGTAAGTTTGGCGGCGTGAGTGAAGGAGGCTTTGTTGCGGAATAGAAAGCCGACTCTTGATTTGATTTTCGATTGGAGATGTTTGATATGGGTCTGGAAGGAGAGTTTAGAGTCTAGCCAGACACCTAGGTACTTATAGATGTCCACATATTCAAGGTCGGAACCATCCAGGGTGGTGATGCTGGTCAGGCGTGCGGGTGCAGGCAGCGAACGGTTGAAAAGCATGCATTTGGTTTTACTAGCGTTTAAGAGCAGTTGGAGGCCACGGAAGGAGTGCTGTATGGCATTGAAGCTCGTTTGAAGGTTAGATAGCACAGTGTCCAAGGACGGGCCGGAAGTATATAGAATGGTGTCGTCTGCGTAGAGGTGGATCAGGGAATCGCCCGCAGCATGAGAAACATCATTGATATATACAGAGAAAAGAGTCGGCCCGAGAATTGAACCCTGTGGCACCCCCATAGAGACTGCCAGAGGACCGGACAGCATGCCCTCCGATTTGACACACTGAACTCTGTCTGCAAAGTAATTGGTAAACCAGGCAAGGCAGTCATCCGAAAAACCGAGGCTACTGAGTCTGCCGATAAGAATACGGTGATTGACAGAGTCGAAAGCCTTGGCAAGGTCTATGAAGACGGCTGCACAGTACTGTCTTTTATCGATGGCGGTTATGATATCGTTTAGTACCTTGAGCGTGGCTGAGGTACACCCGTGACCGGCTCGGAAACCAGATTGCACAGCGGAGAAGGTACGGTGGGATTCAAGATGGTCAGTGACCTGTTTGTTGACTTGGCTTTCGAAGACCTTAGATAGGCAGGGCAGGATGGATATAGGTCTGTAACAGTTTGGGTCCAGGGTGTCGCCCCCTTTGAAGAGGGGGATGACTGCGGCAGCTTTCCAATCCTTGGGGATCTCAGACGATATGAAAGAGAGGTTGAACAGGCTGGTGATAGGGGTTGCGACAATGGCGGCGGATAGTTTCAGGAATAGAGGGTCCAGATTGTCCAGCCCAGCTGATTTGTACGGGTCCAGGTTTTGCAGCTCTTTCAGGACATCTGCTATCTGGATTTGGGTAAAGGAGAACCTGGAGAGGCTTGGGCGAGTAGCTGCGGGGGGGGGGGAGCTGTTGTCCGAGGTTGGAGTAGCCAGGCGGAAGGCATGGCCAGCCGTTGAGAAATGCTTGTTGAAGTTTTCGATAATCATGGATTTATCGGTGGTGACCATGTTACCTAGTCTCAGTGCAGTGGGCAGCTGGGAGGAGGTGCTCTTGTTCTCCATGGACTTCACAGTGTCCCAGAACTTTTTGGAGTTGGAGCTACAGGATGCAAACTTCTGCCTGAAGAAGTTGGCTTTAGCTTTCCTGACTGACTGTGTGTATTGGTTCCTGACTTCCCTGAACAGTTGCATATCGCGGGGACTATTCGATGTTAGCGCAGTCCGCCACAGGATGTTTTTGTGCTGGTCGAGGGCAGTCAGGTCTGGAGTGAACCAGGGGCTATATCTGTTCTTAGTTCTGCATTTTTTGAACGGAGCATGCTTATCTAAAATGGTGAGGAAGTTACTTTTAAAGAAAGACCAGGCATCCTCAACTGACGGGATGAGGTCAATGTCCTTCCAGGATACCCGGGCCAGGTCGATTAGAAAGGCCTGCTCACAGAAGTGTTTTAGGGAGCGTTTGACAGTGATGAGGGGTGGTCGTTTGACTGCGGCTCCGTAGCGGATACAGGCAATGAGGCAGTGATCGCTGAGATCCTGGTTGTAGACAGCGGAGGTGTATTTGGAGGGCCAGTTGGTCAGGATGACGTCAATGAGGGTGCCCTTGTTTACAGAGTTAGGGTTGTACCTGGTGGGTTCCTTGATGATTTGAGTGAGATTGAGGGCATCTAGCTTAGATTGTAGGACTGCCGGGGTGTTAAGCATATCCCAGTTTAGGTCACCTAACAGAACAAACTCTGAAGCTAGATGGGGGGCGATCAATTCACAAATGGTGTCCAGGGCACAGCTGGGAGCTGAGGGGGGTCGGTAGCAGGCGGCAACAGTGAGAGACTTATTTCTGGAGAGAGTAATTTTCAAAATTAGTAGTTCAAACTGTTTGGGTATGGACCTGGAGAGTATGACATTACTTTGCAGGCTATCTCTGCAGTAGACTGCAACTCCTCCCCCTTTGGCAGTTCTATCTTGACGGAAGATGTTATAGTTGGGTATGGAAATCTCAGAATTTTTGGTGGCCTTCCTGAGCCAGGATTCAGACACGGCAAGGACATCAGGGTTAGCAGAGTGTGCTAGAGCAGTGAGTAAGACACACTTAGGGAGGAGGCTTCTGATGTTGACATGCATGAAACCAAGGCTTTTTCGATCACAGAAGTCAACAAATGAGGGTGCCTGGGGACATGCAGGGCCTGGGTTTACCTCCACATCACCCGCGGAACAGAGAAGGAGTAGTATGAGGGTGCGGCTGAAGGCTATCAAAACTGGTCGCCTAGGGCGTTGGGGACAGAGAATAAGAGGAGCAGGTTTCTGGGCATGGTAGAATATATTCAGGGCATAATGCGCAAACAGGGGTATGGTGGGGTGCGGGTACAGCGGAGGTAAGCCCAGGCACTGGGTGATGATGAGAGAGGTTGTATCTCTGGACATGCTGGTTGTAATGGGTGAGGTCACCGCATGTGTGGGGGGTGGGACAAAGGAGGTATCAGGGGTATAAAGAGTGGAACTAGGGGCTCCATTGTAAACTAAAACAATGATAACTAACCTGCACAACAGTATACAAGGCATATTGACATTTGAGAGAGACATATAGCAAGGCATACAGTAATCACAGGTGTTGAATTGGGAGAGCTAGCTAAAACAGTAGGTGAGACAACAACAGCTAATCAGCTAGCACAACAACAGCAGGTAGAATGGCGATAGATTAGGCAGAGAGGGTCGGATTAACTACACACAGAGCCTAAGTGCGGCTGGGGCCGACAGATAAAACATAAACAAGCAGAATGGATTACCGTGAATTAATGGACAGTCCAGCCTGCATCAGCTATGTAGCCAAGTGATCAGTGTCCAAGGGGCAGCGGTGGATGGGGCAGGGAAGCTGGACTGGCGAGTGTTATCCAGGTTAGAAAACTAACAATGACTAAATAGCTTGTAGCCAGTTAGCTGGTTAGCTTCTGAAGGTTCTTGAGTGTGTTCTAAAAATGTAAAGATAATAGCGGTTCCGTATCACATTGGGTGAGGCAGGTTACCGGAAGGTATAAACAAATTAAAAATCGAAAAGGGATAGAAAGTAAATATGGGTTCAGTGAGTGTTTGGGACGCGGCGATTCAGATGGTTAGCAGGCCTGTGCTAACAAGCTAACAGTTAGTAGACGGTGCTAAACACGGTAGCAGTTAGCGGACCGGGCTAAACAAGCTAGCAGTTAGCAGGCCGAATTTGCAAGCAAGGAGATAGCAAGGGCTAGAGAGTTAGCCTTTGGGGACGTCGCGATGGGGGGAGTCTGTTTATTCCTCTTCATGCGGTGACATCAATGGACCGGTCGTGGGTCTGGATATTGTAGCCCAGGAGCTCAAAATGTTCCGTTTGCGATGGGAATCCGGGGGTGAAAAATAAAATAAAAGATAGGTCCGTTATGCTCTGGTTAGAGTCGCGTTGTTCGAACTGGCGAGAGCTTTCCGAGCTAAAGGTTAGCTGATGACCGGTTAGCTGACCGGTTAGCTGAAGACCGCTAGCAATGTTTTGCTGAAGCTGGTAGTTAGTTGGCTAGTTGGCTAGCTTCAGTTGAGGGGTTCCAGATCCGAAGTAAATATAAATACTTTAGGAAAAAAGCTACGTTGGGTGAGGCGGGTTGCAGGAGAGTATTTAGAAGAAGTTGAGGTTCAGCAAAAAGTTTTAAAGATATGTGAAGAAAAAAACGAAAACGAAACGAAAACAAACGATATATACAAAGAACACGACAACACGTCCTACTGCTACGCCATCTTGGAAGAAGAAAATACTGGCATATCAATAAAATGTCCTTGTAGATGTAATTAAATTTAGAGGTTTTGAAAGTAATATATAAGGGGCTTTTATACAACAGTAATGCAGGGTTAATAATACATTAATATATTTGTAGGGGTTGATGCATTTTATGTTAGGGCAAATTTGGTCTGTGATATTGTCACGCCCGACCTTAGAGACCCTTTTTATGTCTTTATTTGGTTTGGTCAGAGTGTGATTTAGGTGGGCATTCTATGTTTTTGTATTTCTATGTTTTGGCCGGGTATGGTTCTCAATCAGGGACAGCTGTCTATCGTTGGCTCTGATTGGGAATCATATTTAGGCAGCCTTTTTCCCGTCTGTCATTGTGGGAAGTTATCTTTGTTAGGGGCACTATAGCCCTGTTAAGCTTCACGGTCGTTTTTGTTATTTGTTGTTTTGTTGGCGACATTTATCTTAAATAAAAAGAAATGTACGCTGACAACGCTGCGCTTCGGTCTTCCTTCAACGATGGCCGTGACAGATATTGAGTTAGAAATATAAAACCTCCAGAGTACCTAAGCATCGAATACATTTCAGGTTTGCCCATTTTTGGCATTTAGGCTACACTTTACAATTGGACTCAACTCTGACTGACCGCAGCATCTATCAGTAGTCTAACCTGAGGCACAAATTTGGGATTTTTCACACGTAGAAGAGCTATTAGGCTATCCTTTTGTAAATTAATGGAGGTGTGAATGGTTGTCAGTCTCTCTCTTATTGCACTAGAGTGCTGCAACAGGCAAAAAAAACAGCTGCCAGCTAATGTGAAAAATATATACAGTACCGTTTAACTTTTGGGTCACTTTGAAAAGTCCTTGATTTCTATGAAAACATAAACTCAGCAAAAAAAGGAATGCCCCTTTTTTCAGGACCATGTCTTTCAAAGATAATTTGTAAAAATCCAAATAATTCACAGGTCTTCATTTTAAATGGTTTTAACACTGTTTCCCATGCTTGTTCAATGAACCATAAACAATTAATGAACATGCACCTGTGGAACGGACACTAACAGTTTACAGACAGTAGGCAATAAAGATCACAGTTATGAAAACTTAGGACACTAAAGATTCTGAAAAACACCAAAATAAAGATGCCCAGGGTCCCTGCTCATTTGCGTGATCGTGCCTTAGGCATACTGCAAGGAGGCATAAGGACTGCAGATGTGGCCAGGGAAATTTTTTATTTTATTTTTTTATTTCACCTTTATTTAACCAGGTAGGCTAGTTGAGAACAAGTTCTCATTTGCAACTGCGACCTGGCCAAGATAAGGCATAGCAGTGTGAACAGACAACACAGAGTTACACATGGAGTAAACAATTAACAAGTCAATAACACAGTAGAAAAAAGGGGAGTCTATATATACATTGTGTGCAAAAGGCATGAGAAGGTAGGCAAATAATTACAATTATGCAGATTAACACTGGAGTGATAAATGATCAGATGGTTATGTACAGGTAGAGATATTGGTGTGCAAAAGAGCAGAAAAATAAATAAATAAAAACAGTATGGGGATGAGGTAGGTGAAAATGGGTGGGCTATTTACCAATAGACTATGTACAGCTGCAGCGATCGGTTAGCTGCTCAGATAGCAGATGTTTGAAGTTGGTGAGGGAGATAAAAGTCTCCAACTTCAGCGATTTTTGCAATTCGTTCCAGTCACAGGCAGCAGAGAACTGGAACGAAAGGCGGCCAAATGAGGTGTTGGCTTTAGGGATGATCAGTGAGATACACCTGCTGGAGCGCGTGCTACGGATGGGTGTTGCCATCGTAACCAGTGAACTGAGATAAGGCGGAGCTTTACCTAGCATGGACTTGTAGATGACCTGGAGCCAGTGGGTCTGGCGACGAATATGTAGCGAGGGCCAGCCGACTAGAGCATACAAGTCGCAGTGGTGGGTGGTATAAGGTGCTTTAGTGACAAAACGGATGGCACTGTGATAAACTGCATCCAGTTTGCTGAGTAGAGTGTTGGAAGCAATTTTGTAGATGACATCGCCGAAGTCGAGGATCGGTAGGATAGTCAGTTTTACTAGGGTAAGTTTGGCGGCGTGAGTGAAGGAGGCTTTGTTGCGGAATAGAAAGCCGACTCTTGATTTGATTTTCGATTGGAGATGTTTGATATGGGTCTGGAAGGAGAGTTTAGAGTCTAGCCAGACACCTAGGTACTTATAGATGTCCACATATTCAAGGTCGGAACCATCCAGGGTGGTGATGCTGGTCAGGCGTGCGGGTGCAGGCAGCGAACGGTTGAAAAGCATGCATTTGGTTTTACTAGCGTTTAAGAGCAGTTGGAGGCCACGGAAGGAGTGCTGTATGGCATTGAAGCTCGTTTGGAGGTTAGATAGCACAGTGTCCAAGGACGGGCCGGAAGTATATAGAATGGTGTCGTCTGCGTAGAGGTGGATCAGGGAATCGCCCGCAGCATGAGAAACATCATTGATATATACAGAGAAAAGAGTCGGCCCGAGAATTGAACCCTGTGGCACCCCCATAGAGACTGCCAGAGGACCGGACAGCATGCCCTCCGATTTGACACACTGAACTCTGTCTGCAAAGTAATTGGTGAACCAGGCAAGGCAGTCATCCGAAAAACCGAGGCTACTGAGTCTGCCGATAAGAATACGGTGATTGACAGAGTCGAAAGCCTTGGCAAGGTCTATGAAGACGGCTGCACAGTAAAAATAAATTGCAATGGCCGTACTGTACTGTGAGACGCCTTACAAACCGGCTGTGTGCATGCGCCATCGTGCTCTATCGTGCATACATTTATTTTGTCCCCCTACACCAAACGCGATCACGACACATAGGTTAAAATATCAAAACAAACTCTAAACCAATAACATTAATTTGAGGACAGGTCGAAAAGCAATGCAATTTAGCTAGTTAGCTTGCACTTGCTAGCTAATTTGTCATATTTAGCTAGCTTGCTGTTGCTAGCTAATTTGCCCTGGGATATAAACATTGAGTTGTTATTTTACCTGAAATGCACAAGGTCTTTTACAACAATTAATCCACACATAAAACGGTCAACCGAATCGTTTCTAGTCAGCCTTCCTCCTTCCAGGCTTTTTCATCTTTGAACTTATATTGTGATTGGCATCTACACTTTTACCACGACAACTGGCAAAACATTTCATCTTTCAATCACCCACGTGGGTATAACCAATGAGGAGATGGCACGTGGGTACCTGCTTCTATAAACCAATGAGGAGATGGGAGAGGCAGGACTTTCAGCGTGATCTGCGTCAGAAATAGAAAGGACTTATATTCTAGCCCTTTGCATCGCAGACGCTCGTTGGCGCGCACGAGCAGTGTAGGTGCAATAATTGAATAACATGGATTTCTAAATTTATTTTGCGACGCTCGCGCACACGACGTGTTCCGTCTGGTCAGCATGTAAGACAGCGCTACAGGGAGACAGGACAAACATCTGATGGTCCCCGCAGTGGCAGATCATGTGTAACAACACCTGCACAGGATCGGTACATCTGAACATCCCACCAACGGGGCAGATACAGGATGGCAACAACAACTTCCCGAGTTACACCAGGAACATGCAATCCCTCCATCAGTGCTCAGACTGTCTGCAATAGGCTGAGAGAGGCTGGACTGAGGACTTGTAGGCCTGTTGTAAGGCAAATCCTCACCAGACATCACCGGCAAAAATGTTGTCTATTGGCACAAACCCACCATCGCTGGACCAGACAGATCTGGCAAAAAGTGCTCTTCACTGACGAGTCGCGGTTTTATCTCACCAAATCAAATCAAATCAAATTTTATTTGTCACATACACATGGTTAGCAGATGTTAATGCGAGTGTAGCGAAATGCTTGTGCTTCTAGTTCCGACAATGCAGTAATAACCAACAAGTAATCTAACTAACAATTCCAAAACTACTGTCTTGTACACAGTGTGAGGGGATAAAGAATATGTACATAAGGATATATGAATGAGTGATGGTACAGAGCAGCATAGGCAAGATACAGTAGATGGTATCGAGTACAGTATATACATATGAGATGAGTATGTGAACAAAGTGGCATAGTTAAAGTGGCTAGTGATACATGTATTACATAAGGATACAGTCGATGATATAGAGTACAGTATATACGTATGCATATGAGATGAATAATGTAGGGTAAGTAACATTATATAAGGTAGCATTGTTTAAAGTGGCTAGTGATATATTTACATCATTTCCCATCAATTCCCATTATTAAAGTGGCTGGAGTTGAGTCAGTGTCAGTGTGTTGGCAGCAGCCACTCAATGTTAGTGGTGGCTGTTTAACAGTCTGATGGCCTTGAGATAGAAGCTGTTTTTCAGCTTACACATGTTAAGGGGTGATGGTCGGATTTGCATTTATCGTTGAAGGAATGAGTGTTACACCGAGGCCTGTACTCTGGAGAGGGAGCGATTTGGAGTTGGAGGGTCCGTCATGGTCTGGGGTGGTGTGTCACAGCATCATCGGACTGAATTTGTTGTCATTGCAGGCAATCTCAACGCTGTGCGCTACAAGGAAGACATCCTCCTCCCTCATGTGGTACCCTTCCTGCAGGCTCATCCTGACATGACCCTCCAGCATGACAATGCCACCAGCCAGACTGCTCGTGCTGTGCATGATTTCCTGCAAGACAGGAATGTCAGTGTTCTGTCATGGCCAGTGAAGAGCCCGGATCCCAATTCCATTGAGCATGTCCTGGGACCTGTTGGATCGAAAAAGTTGTGTAACCTCTTACAGCAAGAACTGTCAAATCTGGTGCCGTACTTAATGCAGCTGGTGGCCACTACAGATACTGACTGTTAATTTTGATTTTGACCCACCCTTTGTTCAGGGACACATTATTCCATTTATGTTAGTCACATGTCTGTGGAACTTGTTCAGTTTATGTCTCAGTTGTTGAATCTTGTTATGTTTATACAAATATTTACACATGTTAAGTTTGCTGAAAATAAACGCAGTTGACAGTGAGAGGACGTTTCATTTTTTGCTGAGTTTACATGAATTGATTTGCAAAATGAATAGGAAATATAGTCAAGATGTTTACAAGGTTATAAATAATCATTTTTAATTGAAATAATAATTGTGTGCTTCAAACGTTGCTTTCGTCAAATAATCCTCCATTTGCAGCAATTCTGTTCTGTGAAAGTGAGTAGTATAACACAGTTTCTTGGCAACTTCTTGCATGGAATAGCCTTCATATCTCAGAACAAGAATAGACTGATGAGTTTCAGAAGAAAGTTATTTGTTTCTGGCCATTTTGAGCCTGTAATCGAACCCACAAATGCTTATGCTCCAGATACTCAACTAGTCTAAAGAAGGCCAGTTTAATCAGGACAACAGTTTTCATCTGTGCTAACATAATTGCAAAAGGGTTTTCTAATGATCAATTACCCCTTTTAAATGATAAACTTGGATTAGAAAACACAACGTGCCATAGGTACACAGGAATGATGGTTGCTGATAATGGGCCTCTGTACGCCTATGTAGATATTCCATTAAAGAATCAAACGTTTCCAGCTACAATAATCATTTACAACATTAACAATGTCTACACTGTATTTCGATTCAATTTGATATTATTTTAATGGACAATTATTTTTGCTTTACTTTCAAAAACAAGGACATTTCTAAGTGACCCCAAACTTTTGAACGGTAGTGCATATCTGTTCTTAATTCATGGTGTGGTTTATTTGTAGCGTAATGTTGACTAGACATGCAGACAAGTAAATTAATCCAGGGAGGAAAAGAGGAATAATAGCCTACTGTCTGTAGTCATAAAAAACTATTAGGCTAAATAAAATTACATTATTTTGTTTGGTAACGGATTGGCTTTTGTAACTCGTTAAAAGGCGGCTTCTACCTTCAATATAATAATTAATTCAGAAGGTTAAACCCATAGGTTTTAGGTCTGCAGTAAATTAAATGTGATTGCCAGGTTGCTGCAAAAGGTGGTACATAGTATTGACTTTGGGGTGGTGAATAGTTATGCATGCTCAAGTTCAGTTATTTCTTTTTTGTTTCACAATAAAACATATTTAGCATCTTCAAAGTGGTAGGCATGTTGTGTACATCAAATGATACAACCCCCCCCCCCCCAAAAATACATTTTAATTCCAGGTTGTAACACAACAATATAGGACAAATGCCAAAGGGGGTGAATACTTTCACAAGATACTACGTAGGGGAGTGTATGTACAAATACATGACAGAATGCTGTTTAGACAATTATGCCAGCTGCTAACAATTGGAGGTGTTGCATCTTGTTGAGTTGAATTCAAACAGGTTTTGATGTTTTGTTTCTTCTGCGATCCACCTGTGGTTGTAATATTATTAGTCCATATACTGTAGCCTATCACATGCTGATCCTCAGCAGCAGGGACACTACACTTGTCTGGTTACTTTCTGACAATTCTCTGACTTTCATTTGAACTTACAGGTTTTCATTGATTAAGGCCTTTGACAGCGGCAGGGGGTGACGCTCAAGCAATGAAGACCACCTCTGTGTGATTCTATTCTTTCGCTTCACTGGGCAATCACTTGCTCTGATATCAGATTTCCATTGCTGTGTTAGAGGTAAGAGCCTCTTCCATCTTCTCTTCCTCGCTGCTGTGTGTTGTAAGGACCTGAAAGACGGATATGCTCTCCCTCTCTCTCTGTGTGATTGTTTTTTCTGTATCACAGGTCTATGCAGAGGCCGACCTGGTCAGTTCAGCTGTCTCCTGCCACATGGAGAGAGGTTAGAGGCCACAGCGGACTGTCAATCAGAAGTCAAAGGTAGAGGAAGAGAAAGAGTGGTGGAGAGGAAGAGGCGAGGTTAATAAGTATTATAAGAAGAGGTGAAGATGGACTACAAAACCGAACCCAAACCGGTTGCGCGCATGCACCATTGTACATAAATGTATTTTGTCCCCCCACACCAAACGCGATCATGACACGCAGGTTAAAATATCAAATAAAATATCAATCATCAATTTGGCGACAGGTCGAAAAGCATTAAACATTTATGGCAATTTAGTTAGCTAGTTTGCACTTGCTAGCTAATTTGTCCTGGGATATAAACATTGAGTTGTTTTTTTACCTGAAATGCACAAGGTCCTCTACTCCGCCAATTAATCCACACATAAAACGGTCAACCGAATCGTTTCTAGTCATCTCTCCTCCTTCCAGGCTTTTTCTTCTCTTGACTTTATATTGCGATTGGCAACTTTCATAAATTAGTTATATTACCAACCTCGTTTGTCTTTCAGTCACTCACGTGGGTATAACCAATGAGGAGATGGCACGTGGGTACCTACTTCTATAAACCAATGAGGAGATGGGAGAGGCAGGACTATTTGCCTCACAAATAGAACTGCCCTTGGCAACGCAGATGCTCGTTGGCGCTCACGAGCAGTGTGGGTCCAGTAATTCAATAATATAGATTTCTACATTTATTTTGCAACACGAGCAGTGTAGTCAGTCTGTCAGGAATTTGTTCTTTGGTTGCACTGTTTGTCAACCTAACCTGGTTCAAGCCTCATTATGTAACCCTGAAGAAGGCACTCCGTTGCTAAAACATTGGTTATTAGGTTTACCCATTCAATTGTTAGGAGCATATATAAAGAGTGTCTTTCTTTTCTTTATTTTCATTCAGGTTAGTATCCATCAGTCAGTCCTCTACCAACATGTTTGGCTGTGTGTCACCTCATGCTTTTTACTAGACTATATGGGATAGAGGAAAATATGTTAAAGGCTGTTAGGAGAGGAGGGTAGGTGGAGAAGTAGAACAAGATGAGGTGACAGAGTGTTAGGAATGGAGGTGAGGAGGAGGAGATGTGAAATGATGTTATGAGCAGAGGAGAAGAAAATAAAAAGTGAAGTGTTATTAGTGGTGACAGAAAAGTGTGGTAGAGGAGGGATCAGTGACATGATCCCAGCTATAGGTATTGATAGTACGGGAAACTGCTGTTTAGAAAATATCAATATCCACAGTAAATACTCATGTACAGTGTATATGTATGCACAGGATTAGTTTAAAATAAGCTCAAAAGACATAGTACATAGCTTGACTCCACTTGATTGCATTAAGTAAAATAATATGCTCATGGACTGTATGTAAAGCACTTTAATCTAATTAACGCTATAGAAATAGCTTTCAGTGGCCGTTGATACGTGTAATTGATTCCTGAGAATGACACATTTGGAAGTCACTTCAGAGAAACTTGGCAGGGTCATCTCACTCATTTGCTGAAGGCTCTACTGCATTTCCATTGATCAAACATCACTTGTCATCAACAAAATCAAGGCATCTCATGTTAGAGAGAAAATGTGAAGGCGTTCTTCAGATAAAGTATAGGAAAGAGTTAAAGGGCCTTTATTTTGTTTGCATATCCACATGGTCATGTTAAAACTATTGTTTCACCTGAGCACTGCTCCTGCCTTTTTCTATTAACATTATGTACAGACTCTGTCTATACAGATATAATACATTAACTGTTTTGTACAACAAGCATGCACACGACCAGAAATCCTTTCGCATTCATTTTATGCACCATGTGTGGTCACAAGATGAGAACAGAAAACCCAACATGGAAAAAGTCTTTAATTAGCCTCACTCTGATAAGAGTTCAATACTTGAACATGCAACAGAATGATGCTGGAATGTATAAGGGATGTTTTACAGGCTGTTTTGTGTTTTGTTTCTTTTTGCTGATCTTAACTTTTGTTGTACGTAATGTTCCGGCTATCAGTTCCTATGACCGAAAATAGATTCTGGACATCAGAACAGAGATCACTAACTTCAATTTGGATGAAAATCTGTACTTCAATGAGTCGGCAATACAGGACTTACTGCTCACCCCAGACCAGGCCATTATCCCTGTCACTCGAAAGAGACGGCGATATAGAGGCTGATGAGCGGGTACCCTGATGAAACTATGGGGATGAGTAAATAATCTGTCTCTACTCTCTGTTCTATTGGCGAATTTACAATCACATGATAACAAATTGGACGAACTCTGTTCGAGGTCATCCTATCAATGGGACCTAAAGAACAGTAATATCCCATGTTTCTCAGAAACTAGGCTGAACAAGGACATGGATAATATTCTGGTTATTCTATGCATCGGCAGGACAGAACGACAGCATCGGATAAGCTCAAGGGGGTGGTGTGTGTCTTTTTGTTAAAAACAGCTGGTGCGAGATCTCTAATAGTAAGTAAGTCCTGAGGTTCTGTTCACCTGAGTTAGAATACCTCATGATAAGCTGTAGACCATACTATTTACCAAGAGAGTTCATCTATATTTTGCATAGCTGTCCATTTACCACCACAAACCGATGCTGGCACGAAGACGAGCTGTATAAGGCCTTAACTTCTAAAGGTATAGGGGGCAGCATTTTCACTTTTGGATAAATATTCAACTTCCTGCTACTCATACCAAGACTATTTGGATATACAACACTCTGAAGTTTCTAAAACTGTTTGAATCATGTCTGTGAGTATAACAGAACTTATGTATTTCTGCTTGAAAAAGCTAGCCTTTGCTTTCCTGACTGACTGCGTGTATTGGTTCCTGACTTCCCTGAACAGTTGCATATCATGGGGACTATTCGATGCTATGGCAGTCCGCCACAGGATGTTTTTGGGCTGGTCAAGGGCAGTCAGGTCTGGAGCGAACCAAGGGCTTTGTCTGTTCTTAGTTCTGCATTTTTTGAACGAGGCATTATCTAACATGGTGAGGAAATTACTTTTAAAGAATGACCAGGCATCCTCGACTGATGGGATGAGGTCAATATCCTTCCAGGATACCCGGGCCAGGTCGATTAGAAAGGCCTGCTCTCAGAAGTGTTTTAGGGAACGTTTGACAGGGATGATGGGTGGTCGTTTGACCGTGGACACATAGCGGATACAGGAGATGAGGCAGTGATCGCTGAGTTCCTGATTGAAAACAGCGGAGGTGTATTTGGAGGGCAAGTTGGTCAGGATAATGTCTCTGAGGTTGTCCATGTTTACGGATTTAGGGTTGTACCTGGTGGGTTCCTTGATTATTTGTGAGATTGAACGAACTCTGAAGCTAGATGGGGGGCGAGGTTCATTTTTAAAATTAGAAGTTCAAACTGATTGCGTGTAGACCTGGAAAGTATGACATTACTTTGCAGGCTCTCTCTGCAGTAGATTGCAACTCCTCCCCCTTTGGCAGTTCTATCTTGACGTAGATGTTGTAGATGGGTATGGAGATCTCCACATTTTTGGTGGCTTTCCTAAGCCAGGATTCAGACACGGCAAGCACATCAGGATTGGCAGAGTGTGCTAAAGCAGTGAGTAAAACAAACTTAGGGTGGAGGCTTCTGATGTTGACATGCATGAAACCAAGGTTTTTTCAATCACAGAAGACAACAACTGAGTGTGCCTGGGGACACACGGGGCCTGTGTTTACCTCCACATCACCCGAGGAACAGAGGAGGAGTAGGATGAGGGTACGGCTAAAGGCTTTCAAAACTGGTCACCTAGTGCATTGGGGACAAAGAATAAAAGGAGCAGATTTCTGGGCGTGGTAGAATAGATTCAGGGCATAATGTGCAGACAGGGGTATGGTGGGGTGTGGGTACAGTGGGGGTAATCCCAGGCACTGAGTGATGATAAGAGAGGTTGTATCTCTGGATAAGCTGGTTATAATGGGTGAGGTCACCGCATGTGTGGGAGGTGGGACAAAAGAGGTATCAGAGGTATAATGAGTGAACCTAGGGGCTCCATTGTAAACTAAAACAATGATAACTAACCTAAACAACAGTATACAAGCCATATTGACTTATGAGAGAGACATACAGCGAGGCATAAAGTAAACAATTAGGTTAACATTCACAAAGCTGCAGGGCCAGATGGATTACCAGGATGCGTAATCAGAGCATGTGCTGTCCAGCTGACAAGTGTCTTCATTTACATTTTCAACCTCTCCCTGACCCAGTATGTAATACCTAAATGTTTCAAGCATACCACCAATTGTCTCCATGACTATTGCCCCGTAGCACTCACATCTGTAGCCATGAAATGCTTTGAAAGGCTGGTCATGGCTCACATCAACCTCATTACCCCAGACACCCTGGATCCATTCCAATTCGTATATAGCCCCAACAGATCTCAGATAACGCAATCTCTATTGCACTCCACACTGCCCTTTCCCACTTAGACTCAAGGAACACCTGCGTGAGAGTGCATGATAACATATTTTCCAGCTCAGGAGGCTGAACAGATTTTCGCATGGGCCCTCAGATCCTCAAAAAGTTATACAGCTATCGAAAGCAACCTGACTGGCTGCATCACTGCTTGGTATGGCAACTGCTTGGCTTCCGACCCGAAAACCCGTACAGAAGGTAGTGTGGACAGCCCAGTACATCACTGGGTCCAAGTTCCTTGCCATCCAAGAACTCTAGGCAGTGTCAGAGGAACGCCCTAAAAATGGTCAAAGACTCCAGCTACCTAAGTCATAGACCGTTCTCTCTGCTACCACATGGTTCCCTTAAAGTTCTTAGGCACAGGGACTATGGTGGTCTGCTTGAAACATGTTGGTATTACAGACTGACAGGGAGAGGTTAAAAATGTCAGTGAAGACACTTGCCAGTTGGTCAGCACATGCTCGGAGTACATGTCCTGGTAATCAGTCTGGCCCTGCTGCCTTGTGAATGTTAACCTGCTCTCGGTGGCGGAGAGCGTGATCACACAGTCGTCCGGAACTGCTGATGCTCTCATGCATGATTCCGTGTTACTAGCGAGCATAGAAGTTATTTTGCACGTCTGGTAGGCTTGTGTCACCCGGCAGTTCTCGGCTGTGCTTCCTTTTGTATTCTGTAATAGTTTGCAAGCGATGCCACATCTGACTAGCATCGGAGCCGATGTAGTACGATTCGATCTTCGTCCTGTATTGACACTTTGCTTGTTTGATGGTTCGTTGGAGGGCATAGCGGGATTTCTTACAAGTTTCCGGGTTAGAGTCCCGTTCCTTGAAAGCGGGAGATCTACCCTTTAGCTCAGTGCGAATGTTGCCTGTAATTAGTGGCTTCTGGTTTGGGTATGTACATACAGTCACTATGGAGACGACATCATCAATGAACTTTTTGATGAAGCCAGTGACTGATGTGGTGTACTCCCCAATGCCACCCAAAGAATTCACAAACATATTCCAGTCTGTGCTAGCAAAACAGTCCTGTAGTTTAGCATCTACTTCATCTGACCACTTTTTTATAGACCGAGTAACTGGTGCTTCCTCCTAATAATTTTTGCTTGTAAGCAGAAATCAGAAGGATGGAATTATGGTCAGATTTGCCAAATGGGGGGTGAGAGAGAGATTTGTACACGTCTCTGTGTGTGGAGTAAAGGTGGCCTAGAGTGTTTTTCCCTCTGGTTGCACATTTAAGTACTGATAGAAATTGGGTAAAACTGATTTATGTTTCCCTGCATTAAAGTCCCGGCCACTATGAGTGCCGCCTCTGGATGATCTTTTCCATTTTTGCATATGTGTAAGGGATTTCTTCCATTGACGGAGGAGAAGCGGACCAAAGTGCAGCGTGGTGGTTATTCATGTTTTAATAAATCACCTCACATGAACAAACTAACAAAAACAAGAAATGTGAAAACGCAAAACAGTCCTATCTGGTGCAAACACAGAGACAGGAACAATCACCCACAAACACACAGTGAAACCCAGGCTACCTAAGTATGATTCTCAATCAGAGACAACTAATGACACCTGCCTCTGATTGAGAACCATACTAGGCCGAAAACATAGAAATGCCCCAAAACATAGAAAAACAAACAGACTGCCCACCCAACTCACGCCCTGACCATACTAACTACATACAAAACAAAGGAAATAGAGGTCAGAACGTGACAGTACCCCCCCCCCCAAAGGTGCGGACTCCGGCCGCAAAACCTTGACCTATAGGGGAGGGTCTGGGTGGGCGTCTGTCCGCGGTGGCGGCTCTGGCGCGGGACGCGGACCCCACTTCACCATTGTCTTAGTCCGCCTTATTGTCCGCCTCCGTGGCTTTCTCACCATGGCCACCCTTCTCAATGACCCCACTGGACAGAGGGGCTGCTCGGGACAGAGGTGAAGCAGCTGCTCGGGACAGAGGGACAACTGCTCGGGACAGAGGGGCGGCAGCAGCTTGGGCCAGAGGGGCGATAGCTGCTCGGGACAGAGGGGCGGCAGCAGCTTGGGACAGAGGGGCGATAGCAGCTCGGGACAGAGGGGCGGCAGCTGCTCTGGACAGAGAGGCAGCTGCTCGGGCGGCCCCTGGCTGACTGGCGGCACTGGCGACCCCTGGCTTACTGGCGGCCCCTGGCTGACTGGCGGCACTGGCGGCCCCTGGCTTACTGGCGGCCCCTGGCTGACTGGCGGCACTGGCAGCCCCTGGCTGACTGGCGGCACCTGGCTGACTGGCGGCACTGGCGGCCCCTGGCTGACTGGCGGCACCTGGCTGACTGGCGGCCCCTGGCTTACTGGCGGCCCCTGGCTTACTGGCGGCACTGGCGGCCCCTGGCTGACTGGCGGCACTGGCGGCCCCTGGCTGACTGGTGGCACTGGCGGCCCCTGGCTGACTGGCGGCACTGGCGGCCCCTGGCTGACTGGCGGCACTGGCGGCCCCTGGCTGACTGGCGGCACTGGCGGCCCCTGGCAGACGGGCGGCACTGGCGGCCCCTGGAAGACTGGCGGCTCCTGGCAGACGGGCGGCACTGGCGGCTCCTGGCAGACGGGCGGCACTGGCGGCTCCTGGCAGACGGGCGGCACTGGCGGCGCTGGGCAGACGGGCGGCACTGGCGGCGCTGGGCAGACGGGCGGCGCTGGGCAGACGGGCGGCACTGGCGGCGCTGGAGAGGAGGAAGGCTCTGGAAGCGCCGGACTGAGTAGCTCTCGTAGCGCCGAACAGGCGGGAGACTCCGGAAGCGCTGGACAGGAGGAAGGCTCTGGTAGCGCAGGAGAGGCGGGAGACACCGGCAGCGCTGGAGAGGAGGTAGCCCCTGTAAGGATGGGCCGGAGAGACAGCCTGGTACGGGGGGCTGCCACCGGAGGGCTGGTGCGTGGAGGTGGTGACGGATAGACCGGGCCGTGCAGGCGCACTGGAGCTCTTGAGCACCGAGCCTGCCCAACCTTACCCGGTTGAATGGTCCCGGTCGCCCTGCCAGTGCGGCGAGGTGGAATAGCCCGTACTGGGCTATGCAGGCGAACCGGGGACACCGTGCGCAAGGCTGGTGCCATGTAAGCCGGCCCAAGGAGACGCACTGGGGACCAGATGCGTAGAGCCGGCTTCATGGCACTTGGCTCGATGCCCACTCTAGCCCAGCCGATACGCGGAGCTGGAATGTACCACACCGGGCTGTGCACCCGCACTGGGGACACCGTGTGCTCCACAGCATAACACGGTGCCTGCCCGGTCTCTCTAGCCCCCCGGTAACCACAGGGAGTTTGCACAGGTCTCCTACCTGGCATAGCCATACTCCCTGTTAGCCCCCCCCCCAATACATTTTTGGGGCTGACTCTCATGCTTCCATCCGCTCTGCCGTGCTAGTTCCTCATAATGCCGCCTCTCTGCTTTTGCTGCCTCCAGCTCGGCCTTGGGGCGGCAATATTCTCCTGGCTCTGCCCAGGGTCCTTTCCCGTCTAGAATCTCCTCCCAAGTCCATTTCTCCAAGTAGTGCAGCCACTCCCACTGCTGCTGCTGCTGCTCCTGCTGCTGCTGCCTCTGTTGCTTCTCCTGCTGCTGCTTTTTCCGTTGCCCGTTACCACGCCGCTTGGTCCTTGGTTGGTGGGTGATTCTGTAAGGGATTTCTTCCATTGACGGAGGAGAAGCGGACCAAAGCGCAGCGTGGTGGTTATTCATGTTTTAATAAATCACTTCACATGAACAAACTAACAAAAACAAGAAATGTGAAAACGCAAAACAGTCCTATCTGGTGCAAACACAGAGACAGGAACAATCACCCACAAACACACAGTGCAACCCAGGCTACCTAAGTATGATTCTCAATCAGAGACAACTAATGACACCTGCCTCTGATTGAGAACCATACTAGGCCGAAAACATAGAAATGCCCCAAAACATAGAAAAACAAACATAGACTGCCCACCCAACTCACGCCCTGACCATACTAACTACATACAAAACAAAGGAAATAGAGGTCAGAACGTGACAATATGATGGTATACAGCTCATTGAGTGTGGTTTTAGTGCCAGCAATGGTCTGTGGTGGTAGGTAAACAGCCACGAAAAATACAGAAGAAAACTCTCTAGGTAGATAGTGTGGTCCAACTTTGGAAGTATGCTTGGGGTCATTGTCCATTTGGAAGACCCATTTGCAACAAAGCTTTAACTGATGTCTTAAGATGTTGGTTCAATATATCCATATAATTTTTCTTCCTCATGGAGCCATCTATTTTGTGAAGTGCACCAGTCCTTCCTGCAGCAAGGCACTCCCACGACATGATACTGCCATCCCCGTGCTTCACAGTTGGGATGGTGTTCTTCGGCTTGCAAGCCTTTCCCTTTTAACTCCAAACATAACGATGGTCCTATTTTTGTTTCATCAGACCAGAGGACATTTCTCCAAAAAGTATGATCTTTGTCACCATGTGCAGTTGCAAACCGTAGTCTGGCTTTTTTATGGCGGTTTTGGAGCAGTGGCTTTTTCCTTGCTGAGTGGCCTTTCAGTTTATGTCGATATAGGACTCGTTTTACTGTGGATATAGATACTTTTGTACCTGTTTCCTCCAGCATCTTCAAAGGGTCCTTTGCTGTTGTTCTAGGATTGATTTGCACTTTTCGCACCAAACTACGTTCATCTCTAGGAGACAGAATGCGTTTCCTTCCTGAGCGGTATAACGACTGCATGGTCCCATGGTTTTTATGCTCATGTTACTATTGTTTGTACAGATGAACGTGGTACCTTCAGGCATTTGGAAGGATGAACCAGACTTGTGGAGGTCTACAATTTCATTTCTGAGGTATTGCTGATTTCTTTTGATTTTCCCATGATGTCTAGCAAAGAGGCACTGAGTTTGTAGGCCTTGAAACACATCCACAGGTACACCTCCAATTGACTCAAATGATGTCAATTAGCCTCTAAGAAGCTTCTAAAGCCAAGACATCATTTTCTGTAATTCTCCAAGCTGTTTAAAGGCACAGTCAACTTAGTGTATGTAAACTTCTGACTCACTGGAATTGTGATACAGTGAATTATAAGTGAAATAATCTGTCTGTAAACAATTGTTGGAAAATGTACTTGTGTCATGCACAAAGTAGATGTCCTAACCGACTTGCCAAAACTATAGTTGATTAATTAACAAGTAATTTGTGGAGTGGTTGAAAAACAAGTTTTAATGACTCCAACCTAAGTGTATGTAAACTTCTGACTTCAACTTTATATATATATATATATATATATATATATATATATATATATATATATATATATGTATGTGTGTGTGTATGTGTTTGTATATGTTTTTTGTATATATACAGTGGGGCAAAAAGGTATTTAGTCAGCCACCAATTGTGCAAGTTCTCCCACTTAAAAATATGAGAGAGGCCTGTAATTTTCATCATAGGTACACTTCAACTATGACAGACAAAATGAGAAAAAAAATCCAGAAAATCACGTTGTAGGATTTTTAATGAATTTATTTGCAAATTATGGTGAAAAATAAGTATATGGTCAATAACAAAAGTTTATCTCAATACTTTGTTATATACCCTTTGTTGGCAATGACAAAGGTCAAACGTTTTCTGTAAGTTTTCACACACTGTTGCTGGTATTTTGGCCCATTCCTCCATGCAGATCTCCTCTAGAGCGGTGATGTTTTGGGGCTGTTGCTGGGCAACACAGACTTTCAACTCCCTCCAAAGAGTTTATATGGGGTTGAGATCTGGAGACTGGCTAGGCCACTCCAGGACATTGAAATGCTTCTTACGAAGCCACTCCTTCGTTGCCCGGGCGGTGTGTTTGGGATCATTGTCATGCAGAAAGACCCAGCCACGTTTCCTCAATGCCCTTGCTGATGGAAGGAGGTTTTCACTCAAAATCTCACGATACATGGCCTCATTCATTCTTTCCTTTACACGGATCAGTCGTCCTGGTCTCTTTGCAGAAAAACAGCCCCAAAGAATGATGTTTCCATCCCCATGTTTCACAGTAGATATGGTGTTCTTTGGATGCAACTCAGCATTCTTTGTCCTCCAAACACAACAAGTTGAGTTTTTACCAAAAAGTTATATTTTGGTTTCATCTGACCATATGCCATTCTCCCAATCTTCTTCTGGATCATCCAAATGCTCTCTAGCAAACTTCAGACGGGCCTGGACATGTACTGGCTTAAGCAGGGGGACACGTCTGGCACTGCAGGATTAGAGTCCCTGGCGGCGTAGTGTGTTACTGATGGTAGGCTTTGTTACTTTGGTCCCAGCTCTCTGCAGGTCATTCACTAGGTCCCCCTGTGTGGTTCTGGGATTTTTGCTCACCGTTTTTGTGATCATTTTGACCCCACGGGGTGAGATCTTGAGTGGAGCCCCAGATTGAGGGAGATTATCAGTGGTCTTGTATGTCTTCCATTTCCTAATAATTGCTCCCACAGTTGATTTCTTCAAACCAAGCTGCTGACCTATTGCAGATTCAGTCTTCCCAGCCTGGTGCAAGTCTACAATTTAGTTTCTGGTGTCTTTGACAGCTCTTTGGTCTTGGCCATAGTGGAGTTTTTAGTGTGACTGTTTGAGGTTGTGGAAAGGTGTCTTTTATAATGATAACAAGTTCAAACAGGTGCCATTAATACAGGTAACAAGTGGAGGATAGAGGAGCCTCTTAAAGAAGAAGTTACAGGTCTGTGAGAGCCAGAAATCTTGCTTGTTTATAGGTGACCAAATACTTATTTTCCACCATAATTTGCTAATAAATTCATTAAAAATTCTACATTGTGATTTTCTGGATTTTCTTTTCTCATTTTGTCTGTCATAGTTGAAGTGTACCTATGATAAAAATGACAGGCCTCTCTCATCTTTTTAAGTGGGAGAACTTGCACAATTGGTGACTGACTAAATACTTTTTTGCCCCACTGTATATATACACTGCTCAACAAAAATAAAGGGAACACTTAAACAACACAATGTAACTCCAAGTCAATCACACTTCTGTGAAATCAAACTGTCCACTTAGGAATCAACACTGATTGACAATACATTTCACATGCTGTTGTGCAAATGGAATAGACAACAGGTAGAAATTATAGGCAATTAGCAAGACACCCCCAATAAAGGAGTGGTTCTGCAGGTGTTGACAACAGACCACTTCTCAGTTCCTATGCTTCCTGGGTGATGTTTTGGTCACTTTTGAATGCTGGTGGTGCTTTCACTCTAATGGTAGCATGAGACGTAGTCTACAACCCACACAAGTGGCTCAGGTGGTGCAGCTCATCCAGGATGGCACATCAATGCGAGCTGTGGCAAGAAGGTTTGCTGTGTCTGTCAGCGTAGTGTCCAGAGCATGGAGGCGCTACCAGGAGACAGACCAGTACATCAGGAGACATGGAGGAGGCCGTAGGAGGGAAACAACCCAGCAGCAGGACCGCTACCCCCGCCTTTGTGCAAGGAGGAGCAGGAGGAGGACTGCAAGAGTTGTTTTCTGTCTTTGTATTAGTTACCAGACGGAACTGTTTCAGTTGTCCTTTTCGTTTACTTTGTATTGTAGTGTTCAGTTGAGTTTAATAAAATTACGAACACTTACCACGCTGCGCATTGGTCCGATCTTTCCTAATCCTCCTCAGAATAGGAGGAAATCCATTAAGGTACTGCCCCCTCTTCCCATTTCGTTCATTTCCATTAAACTGTTGGAGAAGGATGTTTAACTCATCCATAGTGGCAGATTTGAAGTCAATAACTTTTTTTTTCTTTGCTGGCCAGCCCTCGAAGCAACGCACAGCCCAGTTTGTATTCTTAACTGTGTTTTCTTCGTTGCGGCTTTTCTCTTGGCCATTCAATGCAGTATCCCCCAAATCTGCATGTCTGGGTATTATTGCCATATCGTTTTCCATTCATCCATAGTCGTGCCACCGAAGATATCAAAATAAATGTTCCACTCATCCATTTTAGTTTTCACAACAAGTATCAATTTAGCCAGTCAACTGAGAAAAGGTTTGTATGTTGCCATGACAACCAGCTCAATTTGCTGTCTGTCTCATTCGGACACATTTACTTTACATGGGACGATGGAGATCGCAATTGAATTTTGAAAAGGTCGACGAGACAGACAACAAGGTTTATACAAATCTCTGCTGTTGAAAACCAAATGCTAGTCTAACAGAAATTAGAGATATTATCTAGATGCTTTTTATAGTGGAGATCAAGTTGATACATATCCTGGCAGGGTTGATGAGAAAGTGAATGGCACAGTGAAATGGAACAGAGTAAATATGGATTTCAACATCATAGATTTAGCCAGTGATAATAGACACAGGCTGGAATGCGGTTTTAACCAATCATCATTCAGGATTAGACCCACCCATTGTATAAAACTAAGTTATTGTTACTAATTGAGTAATTAAGTGTTTTACTTGAATATTATTTATATATTTTATTTCTCTCTGCATTGTTGTGAAGTAATCATTTCACTCTTAGTCCACACCTGTTGTTTTAGAAGCTTCTGACAAATACAATTTGATTTGATTTGCTGGGCTCATCCAATAAGAGCCTGATCCAGAGAGGGATTTATAAAGGCACCACATTTAAATAATCAAGTTCATCTCTATTGTGAAGATATGGATTGGTTGTAAAAAGCAGCAAGCCTCTGGTGTCATTACACACTCCGGTGCCTGGTGCCTTCTAAGAGATGCACAGTGCTCTACTTGTGCATCAGACCGTGCAGTTTACAAGCAGGGCCAGGGAAATTATCCTTGTTGTGTGTTGTGACACCACACCCTCATCAAGATAACCTGAGGGGAGCCAAGCAATCTGTGTGAAGGGGATAATCTACATTTTAATCCACCAGCCACATCTCAAACTAATTGATGGAATCTCATTTGGACTTGTTTTTGTTTTTTGAGAGGTTTGTAAGCGTGATGATAACCTTGTTTTGAGTGAAAATCTATTTCCATTTTAATTTGGAAAATCTGTGAAGGTTGGTTGAAATAGGACTTTCCATAAATCACCCTTTTCTGATATTTGTCTGTTTTGTGTGAATTGTACATTATTAGTATTCTATTGAACAAGGACCTGATATAATTAGACATGCTGCACCAAGAGTAACTTGGTTTCCACCATCATTATCATTAAAATGTTGTATTAAAAGTGTGTGACCATGCATGCATGTAATTACAATTGTTTGTGTTACTGAGATGAATGAGCTAGGTTATATTCCCTTCCACTTTATGATTCACTACATTCCGTAATTTAGGATAATTGTGTACATTACGAGAGCTAATTTTATGGGCTAGCTTTGTCATGCGTGCTTTAAATTGGCAATGAAGATTCATTCCTAATTTCTTGTCCCTGAAGATTACCAATAAGCTGACAAATGCATTCAGGTAAGGTGTAGCAAATACTATTGAGTTTCCTGAAATGTAAAACATTCAAATGATACAAACAATTTGTACTTTTCACTCCAATGACTGTCGTGACATAATTAGACAGCCTGGTGCAGTCAGTCTGGTGAAAGCAGGAGAAATCACCATGCTACATTTATTGTTATTAAATTCTCTCATAGTTGAGGGAAAAAAATCGTTCCTCATTTTGTAATGTCATGTAAATTATTTTGTTCATCCATAAAATCAGATCAAGGATTATAAGAAACACTGAATCAAACAAATGTTTTAAATACATTAACCCTGCACATATGTATTGCAAATGGTGATGGTATGATCAGCACAAAAATAACAGCAGCAAACAGTGGAGGGAGAGGGAGCAGGGCTTGGTGAAGGACTCCCAGGACAAAATCAGAGCTCTATTCAACACCTTTTCATGCTCTATCTGTTCTGTCTCTGGATAGGCAGGTCTGCTCAATTGCCATTGAAAGGGATTAAAAAGGAAACATACATGGTCAAAGATTTTTTACCTCACCCCATCCAACTGAGAGAGGGCCAATTGTAGAGTCAGACAGAGTGCACGAGTGTCAGCCCAGGATATGTGTTGATGAAGTGAGTGGTAAGACCAGACTGGAGGGAGATGAAGAGATCAGAGGCTGGGGACCCCTAGTGCTGCAGCCAAGGGATTGAGAAGGAGGACAGGAGGCCTGGAGCCAAAGGAGATGGAGAAGTGAGAGGATCAGGAGGGAGGTGGGAGTTCATGTGGGAGATTGGATGCGGAGAGGTCGCCCTTTCTGTAATGTGAACCCACGAGGCACAGGGATCATTTGGGGCTGAGCAGCGTTGGAGCAGATGAGAAAAGAGAACATATTGGCAATTTTTTATGGAGGTGCCCTGACAAGAATGATATGGTCTACACTACTGTACTCTACTGTACCACAGCTTCACTGTGAGTTTATTACACTGGGGAACAAACAGAGTTGAATTTGAGACTTTATTCCATGATTTATTCTAGCTTTGTGATTGTGATATGAGCTGGGAGTAAGGACCTTGAGAATATGCAATACCACATAATTTGTTATAAACTGCAACGACAAAATGTGTAAGTGGCAAAAAAGTATTGTTGTACTTCTTTCATTTCTAGGTATTTAGGGGGTAGATTCGCTTTAACATTGCAGATCAACTAAAAAAAAGGAAACATCGGGAATGTCAGTGTCCTGCCTTGGCCAGCGATGAGCCCGGACCTCAATCCCATTGAGCACGTCTGGGACCTGTTGGATCGGAGACTAGGGCCATTCCCCCCAGAAATGTCCGGGAACTTGCAGGTGCCTTGGTACATTACTGACTGTTACTTTTGTCCCCCCACCCCCCTTTGTTCAGGGACACATTACTCAATTGCTGTTATTCATATATCTGTGGAACTTGTTCAGTTCAGGTCTCAGTTGTTGAATCTTGTTACGTTCATACAAATATTTACATGTTAAGTTTGCTGAAAATAAATGCAGTTGACAGTGAGAGGACATTTCTTTTTACATTAATGCATCATTTCCAATCCCACATATATTTTTTGTTGTTGTAAATATAAACTCAGCAAAAAAAGAAACGTCCCTTTTTCAGTACCCTGTTTTTCAAAGATAATTTGTATGAATCCAAATATCTTCACAGATCTTCATTCTAAAGGGTTTGAATACTATTTCCCATGCTTGTTCAATGAACCATAAACAATTGATGAACATGCACCTGTGGAACGGTCGTGAAGACACTAACAGATTACAGACGGTAGGCAATTAAGGTCACAGTTACAATCCCTCCATCAGTGCTCAGACTGTCCGGAATAGGCTGAGAGAGCCTAGACTGAGGGCTTGTAGGCCTGTTGTAAGGAAGGTCCTCACCAGACATCACTGGCAACAACGTCACCTATGGGCATAAACCCACCGTTGCTGGACCAGACAGGACTGGCAAAAAGTGCTCTTCACTGACGAGTCGCTGTTTTGTCTCACCAATGGTGATAGTCGGATTTGCGTTTATCGTCAAAGGAATGAGCATTACACCGAGTCCTGTACTCTGGAGCGGGATCGATTTGAAGTTGGAGGGTCCGTCATGGTCTGGGGTGGTGTGTCACAGCATCATCGGACTGAATTTGTTGTCATTGCAGGCAATTTCAACCCTGTGCGTTACAGGGAAGACATCCTCCTCCCTCATGTGGTACCCTTCCTGCAGGCTCATCCTGACATGACCCTCCAGCATGACAATGCCACCAGCCATACTGCTCGTTCTGTGCGTGATTTCCTGCAAGACAGGAATGTCAGTGTTCTGCCATGGCCAGTGAAGAGCGCAGATCTCAATCCCATTAAGCATGTCTGGACCCTGTTGGAACGGAGGGTGAGGGTGAGGGCCATTCCCCCCAGAAATGTCTGGGAACTTGCAGGTGCCTTGGTGGAAGAGTGGGGTAACATCACAGTAAGTAGCTTCACATCTGGTGCAGTCCGTGAGGAGCAGATGCTCTGCAGTACCTATTGCAGCTGGTGGACACGCCAGATACTGACTGTTACTTTTGATTTTGATCCCCCCTTTGTTCAGGGACTCATTATTCCATTTATGTAAGTTACATTTCTGTGGAACTTGTTCAGTGTATGTTACAGTTGTTGAATCTTGTTATGTTCATACAAATATTTAAACATTAAATTTGCTGAAAATAAAAGCAGTTGACAGTGACAGGAAGTTTATTTTTTTGATGAGTTTATATACATTGCCGGTCAAAAGTTTGGACACACCTAGTCATTCAATGTTTTTTCTTTATTTTTAGTATTTTCTACATTGTAGAATAATAGTGAAGCATTTCAGTGTTAAACAGCATGGCTGCCACAGCATTCTGCAGCGATACTCCATCCCATCTAGTTTGTGTTTAGTGGGACTGTCATTTGTTTTTTAACAGGACTATGACCCAACACACCTCCAAGAAGTGTAAGGGATATTTGACCAGGAAAGAGAGAGTGATGGAGTGCTGCCTTAGATGACATGGCCTCCACAATCACCTGACCTCAACCTAATTTTTATTTTTTATTTTTTTATTTTAACTTTTATTTATACAGGTTTTTTCTCATTGAGATAACAACTATTTTCCAAGAGAGACCTGGTTCAATAGCAGCAGAGGGAACAACGTTTCAGACAAAATTAAACAAATCTCTAAACACACATACAGTACAACAAAAGCATTGTACATTAAAAACACAAATGTCTTGAATAAAAACAGCTGGCCTAAAATCAATTACACTCTTCTATGATATATACAGTGCCTTGCGAAAGTATTCGGCCCCCTTGAACTTTGCGACCTTTTGCCACATTTCAGGCTTCAAACATAAAGATATAAAACTGTATTTTTTTGTGACGAATCAACAAGTGAAACACAATCATGAAGTGGAACGACATTTATTGGATATTTCAAACTTTTTTAACAAATCAACAACTGACAAATTGGGCGTGCAAAATTATTCAGCCCCCTTAAGTTAATACTTTGTAGCGCCACCTTTTGCTGCGATTACAGCTGTAAGTCGCTTGGGGTGTCTCTATCAGTTTTGCACATCGAGAGACTGAAATTTTTTCCCATTTCTCCTTGCAAAACAGCTCGAGCTCAGTGAGGTTGGATGGAGAGCATTTGTGAACAGCAGTTTTCAGTTCTTTCCACAGATTCTCGATTGGATTCAGGTCTGGACTTTGACTTGGCCATTCTAACACCTGGATATGTTTATTTTTGAACCATTCCATTGTAGATTTTGCTTTATGTTTTGGATCATTGTCTTGTTGGAAGACAAATCTCCGTCCCAGTCTCAGGTCTTTTGCAGACTCCATCAGGTTTTCTTCCAGAATGGTCCTGTATTTGGCTCCATCCATCTTCCCATCAATTTTAACCATCTTCCCTGTCCCTGCTGAAGAAAAGCAGGCCCAAACCATGATGCTGCCACCACCATGTTTGACAGTGGGGATGGTGTGTTCAGCTGTGTTGCTTTTACGCCAAACATAACGTTTTGCATTGTTGCCAAAAAGTTCTATTTTGGTTTCATCTGACCAGAGCACCTTCTTCCACATGTTTGGTGTGTCTCCCAGGTGGCTTGTGGCAAACTTTAAACAACACTTTTTATGGATATCTTTAAGAAATGGCTTTCTTCTTGCCACTCTTCCATAAAGGCCAGATTTGTGCAATATACGACTGATTGTTGTCCTATGGACAGAGTCTCCCACCTCAGCTGTAGATCTCTGCAGTTCATCCAGAGTGATCATGAGCCTCTTGGCTGCATCTCTGATCAGTCTTCTCCTTGTATGAGCTGAATGTTTAGAGGGACGGCCAGGTCTTGGTAGATTTGCAGTGGTCTGATACTCCTTCCATTTCAATATTATCGCTTGCACAGTGCTCCTTGGGATGTTTAAAGCTTGGGAAATATTTTTGTATCCAAATCCGGCTTTAAACTTCTTCACAACAGTATCTCGGACCTGCCTGGTGTGTTCCTTGTTCTTCATGATGCTCTCTGCGCTTTTGACGGACCTCTGAGACTATCACAGTGCAGGTGCATTTATACGGAGACTTGATTACACACAGGTGGATTGTATTTATCATCATTAGTCATTTAGGTCAACATTGGATCATTCAGAGATCCTCACTGAACTTCTGGAGAGAGTTTGCTGCACTGAAAGTAAAGGGGCTGAATTATTTTGCACGCCCAATTCTTCAGTTTTTGATTTGTTAAAAAAGTTTGAAATATCCAATAAATGTCGTTCCACTTCATGATTGTGTCCCACTTGTTGTTGATTCTTCACAAAAAAATACAGTTTTATATATTTATGTTTGAAGCCTGAAATGTGGCAAAAGGTCGCAAAGTTCAAGGGGGCCGAATACTTTCGCAAGGCACTGTACATTGATCAAGTGTTTAAACTCCACCAACATTCTGTCATGAACATTTTAAAATGGACCACGGAGCTAAGTAACTAAAAATATTTCTACCATGTCTTGATTATGCAAGAATAGGCTGCCATCAGTCAGGCACAGTAGTAAATTGACAGCATGCCAGGGCGGATTGCAAAGGTCTTGAAAAAGAAGGGTCAACACTGCAAATATTGACTCTTTGCATCAACTTCATGTAATTGTCAATAAAAGCCTTTGATACTTATGAGATGCTTGTAATTATACTTCAGCATCCCATAGTAACATCTGACAAAAATATCTAAAGACACTGAAGCAGCAAACTTTGTAGAAATTCATATTTGTGTCATTCTCAAAACTTTTGGCCACGACTGTATATGGTATTTTATATATTTTAGTTCTTAATTATTTTCCCCTAACCCTACCATCCCTCTACTAACAAAGATAAACTAATGGACAACAATACTTACGCTTCTACTTCCAGCTTGTATGCAGTGCCTTCGGAAAGTACTCAGTCCCTTTTGACTTTTTCCATATTTTGCTACTTTACAGCATTATTCTAAAATGGATTAAATACATGTTTTTCCTCAGCAATCTATTCACAATACTCCATAATGACAAAGTGAAAACAGGTTTATAGACATTTTTGCAAATGTATACAAATTTTATTACATAAGTATTCAGACAACAACTAAGCTTTTCCGTTAAGAAAAATGTATAATTTACATTGACGGCCTACACCGGCCAACCCAGATGACACTGGGCCAATTGTGTATTGCCCTATGGGACTCCCAATCACAGCCGGTTGTGATACAGCCTGGATTAGAACCAGGGTGTCTGTAGTGATGCCATCTAATGCACTGAGATGCAGTTCATTAGACCACTGCGCCACTCAGAAGCCCAAGAGTCACTCTGCGGAGATGGGAGAATAATCATTTACTCAGAACTCCACCAATCAGGCCTTGATGGTAGAGTGGCCAGACGGAAGTGACTCCTCAGTAAAAGGCCCATAACAGCCCACTTGGAGTTTGCCAAAAGTCACCTAAAGACTCTCAGACCACGATAAACAAGATTCTCAGGTTTGATGAAACCAAGATTGAACTCTTTGACCTGAATACCAAGCGTCACATCTGAAGGAAAACTATTACCATACCTACGGTGAAGCATGGTGGTGGCAGCCTCATGCTATGGGGATGCTTTTCAGCAGTAGGGAATGGGAGACTAGTCAGGATCAAGGAAAAGATGAATGGAGCAAAGTACAGAGAGATCATTGACCTGCTCCAGAGCGCTCAGGATGTCAGACTGGGGCGAAGGTTCACCTTCCAACAGGACAACGACACCAAGCACACAGCCAAGTCAACGCAGGAGTGGCTTCTGGACAAGTCTCTGATTGTCCCTGAGTGGCCCATCCAGAGCCCGGACTTGAACCCGATCAAATATCTCTGGAGAGACCTGAAAATAGCTGTCCAGCAATGCTCCCCATCCAACCTGACAGAGCATGAGAGGATCTGCAGAGAAGAATGGGAGAAACTCCTCAATTACATGTGTGCCAAGCTTGTAGCGTTATACCCAAGAAGACTTAAGGTTGTTATCACTGCCAAAGGTGCTTCAAAAAAGTACTGAGTAAAAGGTCTGAATACTTATTTAAATGTCATATTTCAGGGTTTTATTTTTTATAAATTAGCAAAAATGTCTAAACCTGTTTTTGCTTCGTCATTATGGGGTATTGTGTGTAGATTGATGATTTAAAAAAAACGATTTAATACATTTTAGAATAAGGCTGTAACGTAACAACATTTGGAAAAAGTCAAGGGGTCTGAATGGACTTTTTACTATATACGGTATCTCTATTTTACAACAGTATATTTTACATTAGTCCACTTTTGTTTTTAGTCCCAGCCTTCAGCTACCCCTCAACCCCTCCCATCTATCTTTGAGGACCATCCAGTTTTGATTTCTAGCTGACATATATTTTTCCACTGTGCTGTGATGTTTCACAAAAGTTCTGAACATTTCTATTCTCATGGTTTCTACAGTGTAAATTAAAGATACACATTTTTGCTAAGAGTATTGTTATATTATTGATCGATTGACTAAATTGTTGCAAGATTTTGATTAATAATTCGAATTGAAAAAAGTTTTGAATCCATGGTCGTTTTGTGTATCAGTTCATAAACCATGTGCCATGGAATCGGTACATCGAAAATCTCCTTCCAACTTTTTTTGCAACCTGTAGGCGCGGCTGTACATTTTTTGGTCCGTAAATGATACTGGTATACTTTTTATTTATGACAGTTTTCTATAGCCAATTTTGGTGTGACATAATTCCACCAGTCCTATTTCTGATATCATTTACAAAGATTATACAGTTTTTAGGCATTTCTTCCAAACATAATGCTTTTTTATCAATCAGTATATTTGAGTTTAACCATAATATTTGTAAGAATACTTGTTCTGTCTTTTTTCACCTGTATGACCATTTTATTGGTAAACTACACGGCAATGTAAAAGTTGTGTTTTTTTTTTAAATCCAATGAGTAATATGGTGCACACATCATTCGATTTTAATCCAGAGAAGTTAGAAAAAGTATCTAGATCCTCTTTGAGGCTGTGCAGAGATCCAAGTTGTGGATTTTAAAGGAAACATGAATAGTCCGTGTACAATGACACCTTAGTTTTTAAGCTCTGGGTTTACAGCTTCTTGATATTCTTGTTGGATCGGTTTTTAATAGCTAACATTTCGATGGCCATAATAAATAGATACGTCGAGAGTGGACTACCTTGTTTTATTCCTCTTGACAATTTAATACTTTTTGAGAAGTAGCAATTATTAACTATTTTACACATAGGGTTACTGTACAAACTGTAACTCTAACCAATTGTTTAAGAGTTTCTCCAAAATTAAAGTTATCCAGGAATTTATATATCAATTCCAGTCATTCTTTATCAAAGGCCTTCTCAAAGTCAGCTATAAATACAAGGACTGGTTTCCCAGATATTTCATAGTATTCTATTGAATGAGTACTTTTCTTATATATTCTCCAATGTATCGTCCATGTAAAAAACCTATCTGATTAGGATGAATAATATCCAACAATAATGTATTTCTATGCACAATGCATTTTGCTAGGATTTTAGCATCACGATACTGAAGTGTAAGAGGTCTCCAGTTTTTAAGGTGGACTGGATCTTTATATTTACCCCGTGTCCTGTTTCAGAAATAGTGAAATCAGACCTTCTTGCTGAGTATCTGATAGTCTACCATTTTTATAAGAGTGGTTAAAACATGTTAATAACAGACCTTTGAGTACATCCACAAATATTTTATATATTTCAACTGGTGTGCCATCCAGTTTTCCCGGACTTGAAGGCTTTAATTGCATCTAGAAGTTCCTCCTCTGAAATTAGAAAATGTACGCTCACCACACTGCACTTTGGTCCACTTCTTTTGACGGCCGTGACAATATTACACTTGATCTTTCTTGAATAAGTTCCTCTATATTTTTGTGTTTTTCCTCTAACTTATTCTGTGCCTCTATTGCTATCTATCTGTACTGTTAGTTCCTCTATTTCCCTTTTGAAGATGGACTCTTGACCTGAATGGTTTTTGTTTTTAAGATGAGTATTGAATGGCAGGGCCTGTAAATGGACATTTAAAAGTGTCCCATACAGTATGGGGATCTGCCATACCTACTGTATGTTAAGTAGGAACAAGTGTTGAATAAAAAACAAGTTGTCATCCAGGATTTCTATTTATTAAGATTCCTCATAATTATAAAAGAGCACATGGTGCCACCTACAGTTCAGAACCAGATCCACAGCCAAAATAAATTAGAACGCCTTCGCGTCGGTTGTACTCTAGTTATTAAAAAAAAAAACATTTGCATATCTTAAGGAGTGTCAGAAGGAATTATACATTTTCGTCAACAGATGTGGGATTCATACATTCACTCACCCCACCCTTCCAAAACAAACACCTCTGCCCCTCTCTCTCAAACCACCCATAGATCGATTTCCCAAGGTAGAGAATCTGAACACTCCTTTTTTGTGTGGAATGACAGGAATGGCAAACAGAGAGGGTTTTCTGGTCCCAACGGAATCCTTCACAAACACTGATCTGATCTAACAAATGTTGTCCGAGGCACTCCTCACCTGCCGGTAACAATAAATGTGCAAATATCTTCAACTATTCTCAGGTTTACGAACCCTGGGGTAAATATAGAACAGTGTCGACATATCTATTTCCCTAAAGGACTTTGGGAATATCATTGGCTGCTATTTTCCTGACTAACAAATGTCATGGAAGAAAAATCACAAGCTGTGCCAGGGCCCTTAGCACTTTTTAGGGGGTGACATTGCCAAATGTAGCTAGCGGATGTTTATTTATTTATTTTCTTATCCTGCTTAACATTATTCATGAATATTAATATTGCCTCATGGTGTGAACTTTTTGCAATTCTAAATGGGCTGGAATAGTCCATGAGACAACACAGAGGAATATCATAGACACTAATGTGAGAAGGGAGTTGTGAGCTTCCAATGGAGTGAATTGGAACAGTCACGCAGATTAATCATTGATAGAACCCCTCTCCAACTAATTTGAAGGAAACTGCATGGCAGCTTCCATTCTAAACAGACGGAAGTGTTGACTCCAGATCAGGTATCAACAGCAGGCCAATCTAAAGTTCCCGGCAACTTTTCCCAACAGTTTACAGAAATTTGACACATCTGAGGAGTTTTTATGAGAGCTGTCTATACTCACAAACTCTCAGAAATGAGAGCCAGGGAGAGACAACGGAGAAAAGCATGCTGGCTGACCTATGGGGCCTTCAACCCTGAGAAGTAGAGCTGGTTTTGGACCAGACTGGGCTAAACTTTAGGTCAGAAGGGATTAATTAGCTTCTTAAAAGCCTCACAGCAAATGTCAAGGTAGTCTGGGGCTGCAGACCACAGAGGTCATCGCAATATCTTAGTAGAGGGGGTGAGAGCTGATCGTCCTCTAGTATCCACTGCTGGTCTGCCATCAGAGCCATCAGTCACAAACAGCACATCACTCAATGCAAACTGAGAGCAGACCACTCCAGTTTAACCATAACACCCCCACACACACACACACACACACCATCTGTACAACTAACCGTGTGGGTACACATAATTCAGTCCCATTCAAATTTTTATTTTCCCTAACCCCTAAACCTAAATCTAACCTTAACCCTAAAACTAACCCTAAACCTAATTCAACCCCTAACACAAATTCTAACTACAACCCTAAACCCCCTAGAAATAGCATTTGATCTTGTGGGGACTAACATAATGTCCACAGCTGGTCAAATGTTGGTTTGTTTGCTATTCTTGTGGGGACTTCTGGTCCCTACAAGTATAGTTAAATATGTCCACACACACACTCACACACAATTGGGTAATTATCTTTATACTGTAGATGAATAGCAAACAAGCACTCTGAAAGTGATGGCCATGACAAAGCACATTCCACTTACGCAATGTTGCTCTTTAGCATTTCAGAAATGAATAGAACATAGTAATTTATTGACAAGGGGGTGTATTCAGATGCCACTAGTGTAGGCAAACATATTATCTTCCTTTCTAAGCTCTAACACCTGTTTTCAATCTACTCAAATAAAGACAGAAACTGTGGACTGCATCAAGTCCTCTGTAAGCCACTTTTAGGAAATCAAGCCCACAAGCAATACAGAAGCTCTAGTGATAGCATCTGTGTACTGACATACCAGAGGAGAGGAAATAGGCAAAAGAAAAAGACAATTAAGGTAACCTCTGGAGTTAATATTCACACCTATTGGCCGAAAATAGCTCTGTTCTCTCTGCTCCCTGTTGACCTTGCTATTCGCTGAGGACGACCCGCTCTGCAGTGTCACACCGCTAATGACTCAGAAAATACAACCACACGCAACCACTCCACTGGAGGCCCCAGAATGGCCACCGATAACATTCTTTGTGCAGTATTTAATAAGCAGGTCCGGCATTTAGAATGCAGGCCTCATCAAATCTAGCAATTAACCCCCTAGAGTCGATGTCTGCGCCCCCGTGGAAATCTAAATAGCATAATAAAAAAATCCCTATAAAACTGTCAGTTTAATATACTGTTAAAATAGAAAGACTCAAACACCATCATTGTGTAGTAAAACCATGAAAAGGGTGCCCCTAAGCTGAAATATATTATTTTGAGGATGTTTAAATGTACTACAAATGATACATTGAATGTATTTTAAAACAGAATGAAAGTACTCTGAAACACCCAAAGTAGTTCTTCAATCTGAATACCTGTGTTTAAGAAAGTGTTGTAAAAACACTTTTTGGTGTTTCAGTGCATGTAAAATGCAGCATCAAAACACAATATTTTGATTAACATTTTAAAGAAGACACTGGGAATGTAATACTTTTCCTAGTGTAGACTTTGGCACGAATTAAAGGCTGCAACTGCCAGGCCCATTGTGAGATGATACATAATTTTACAATCAAAATGTTTTGGGCTATGTAAGTTATAGCAGAGGTAACATGAGGTAAAGTGTAAAGTGGGCCTTCATTCCTGTTATTCATGTAAGCAATTGGATGTGAACCCAGGTCTCCTGCTTATCAAACAACTGCCTTAAACCTTCCCGCATGCTTCAGTTCTTTTGTTCGGCTAGGAAATTTGAATGAGTGTGGTCTCATACTCCTTTCAAAGACCTTCGCTGGAATAACTAGAAAAAAGTTGCAATTGCACTGATGGTCCATCTTGAGACACCATAGTCAGTATACAAAATAGTCCTCAAAATAGTCTGAATTAATCTACGATAACTCAAGAAATCTGTCATAAATCTTGTGGTTTTTGTCGAGGAGATGTTTGTATCGCAATTTTACATCTAACTAAGATGTTTGGTGCAGTACTACTCAAGTGAAAACATTTGAATGGCAACAAACACTTCATTAAAGAATTCCTACTTTGGCTTGCCTCCAGAAAAAAATGCAATTTGTGTGCACGAACAGCCGAAAAAAAACCCTTGCTAAAGAACTGCCTGTGGTCCACTCAGCCAGTCTTCAGGACTAAACTGCCGTACTGAACCACAGTTGTTACACTGAACACATGTGGCCTGATTCAGACTTGAGATAAGTAGACGTAACATGGACTTAAGTGAAATAAGTCCTTTTTTAAATCACCTTATGTTATATTAAATCACCTTATTTAAATCACCTGAAGTCTGAATAGAGCTTAGGGAGAACATTTTTGTGTGAAATTCCAATGCTATTTTTTCAATGCTTTGTTTAGACAGATTAGAAAAAGGAGGAGACAGAGGAGTGAAAGTTGGATTCGGATTCTTCATGAACTCAGACAGGTGAGAGCACACCAAACGCTCAAACTCTCCCAACGATCCAAGAAAGTATGTCAAGGAAAACATCAGTGCAAAATATTACCACATTGAAGAAGAAAACAGAAAATAAATTCACTTAATAAAAACATTTGTTTTTGTATCAAATAGATCAAACACATGATTTCCAGGTGTTTGATGCCATTACATTTGCTCCGTTCCGCCCATTATTATGAGCTATTCTCCCCTCGGCAGACTCAGCAGGTCTGCTTTTTAGTTACAGGATCAGTGTCCCTCCCGCGGGACGGTTAAGCTAACGTAGACTAATGTGTACAGCATGAGGTTGTAAGTAACAAAAACATTTCCAGGGACATAGACAAATCTGATATGGGCAGAAAGCTTAAATTCTAATCTAAATGTACTCTTATTTACAGTAGAAAGAATACCATGCTAGTGTTTGAGGAGAGTGCACAGTTACGAACTTGAAAATGTGTTAATAAACCAATTAGGCACATTTGGGCAATCTTGATACAACAGTTTGAACAGAAATGCAATGGTTCATTGGATCAGTCTAATACTTTGCACATACACTGCTGCCATCTAGAGGCCACAATCTAAATTGAGCCTATATTCCTAAGAATGGCCTTTCTCTTGCATTTCAAAGATGATGGAACAGATCTAATGTGCAATATTCTCCGACATTATTTTTACATTTCAAATGGTATCCTTTCAAATGGTATCAAAAAAATGCATATCCTTGCTTCAGGTCCTGAGCTACAGGCAGTTAGATTTGGGTATGTCATTTTAGGCAGAAATGGAAAAAAAGAGTCCGATCCTTAAGAGGTTTTAAATACTACTAGAAAGCCTACTAATTTAATGAGCTTTATGTATAGTTTGACGTATATGTTATATGTTATATGCTTCATTTAATTGCCACAATAGCCTACTCTAGCTTTGGCCTACTACACCACAAGGTATTGCATCCAACTTTGGATATTTATATTGTTATCTTGTTGCTATATTTGCTAAGCTTAATCAGGTATGTATTTGGTATATCACTATTGATATGTTTTATAGTTGTATATTCATATTGAAATGTATTAATATCATAGCATTTGATAACCTAATTATGCATTCATGTACTATCATTTATAGCTTGTTATTATTTGCTATTTATTTGTCTCCCTGCAGAAAAACATACAAACTACGATACCCACTGGCTGACCAATCCTGACCGAAGCCAATCAAGACAAGAATTAGACTAATACCAACTCAGTTGTCAACTTTCAATCATATCATCTAACTCAACTATACTGTTATTCAATTAATCTGAACAACCTTCCATGCCATGGACCATCATCTGAATAAAAAGGTCAGAAACAATAGCATAACAGATGACTTGTGGATCTCATTGTGCCATGGGTTGGTTTTCTACGGGTTTTGTTTAAGTGCACTGCTAACATTAGCAGTCATAGGCTCTATATCAAATCAAAGTTTATTAGTCACATACACAGATTAACAGATGGTAGAGCAGGTGGGGTGTTATGCTTGTGTTTTTTGTTCCAGCAGTGCAGTAAATGTCAAACAGTACAATACTAACATACAAAAAAATAATAAGAAACAAGAAATTAAGAAATATCAGAACAAGTAATGTCAGAGTCTGGAATATATATATATATATATACAGTGGCTTATGAAAATATTCACCCACCTTGGCATTTTCCCTATTTACAACCTGGAATTAAAATTTGTAAAGTTATATCATTTGATGTACACAACATGCCTACCACTTTGAAGATGCAAAATATATTTTTTTTGTGAAACAAACAAGAAGTAAGCAAAAAACTTGAGTGTGCGTGTATTCATTTACATACACTTAGGTTGGAATCATTAAAACTATTTTTTCAACCACTCCACAAATTTCTTGTAAACAAACAAAAGTTTTGGCAAGTCGGTTAGGACATCTACTTTGTGCATCCAACAATTGTTTACAAATAGATTACTTCACTTATAATTCACTGTATCACAATTCCAGTGGGTCAGAAGATTACATACACTAAGTTGACTGTGCCTTTAACTTAGAGCTACCCCCCTACTTTTTTTCAATTTCCGCCTGAAGACATACCCAAATCTAACTGCCTGTAGCTCTGGCCCAGAAGCAAGGATATGCATATTCTTGGTACCATTTGAAAGAAAACTCTGAAGTTTGTGTAAATGTGAATTGAATGTAGGAGAATATAACACAATAGATCTGGTTTAGATAATACAATGAAAAAAACCATATGTTTTTATTTTTATTGTTGTATCATCATCTTTAAAATGAACAAGCTAAAACAAACATTCAGATAGGATGATCGGGACAATTTCAGTGAAAAATATAAGAGGGCAACAGTACTTGTGCAAGGTTTCAGAATGATAACTTCCAAAATGGGTATGCTACATGACATTTATCATGAAGTCACCCAGGTGTCCCACACAAGTAGCCAAAATGTACCCAAGTGGCCAAATTGGTGAAGGTATACATTTGGAAACAAATAACTATATACAAAATGCCAAAATGGTAATCTAACACACCCCCCCCCCCCAAAAAAAAAATTTGAGAAAAAAATATGGGAGAAAGAAATATATACATTTACAAAATAACATGGGTAACAATTTACACACTTTCAATATTTGGAAGACCCTCAGTCCTCTATCAAATCAAATGTATTTATATAGCCCTTCGTACATCAGCTAATATCTCAAAGTGCTGTACAGAAACCCAGCCTAAAACCCCAAACAGCAAGCAATGCAGGTGTAGAAGCACGGTGGCTAGGAAAAACTCCCTGGATAGGCCAAAACCTAGGAAGAAACCTAGAGAGGAACCAGGCTATGAGGGGTGGCCAGTCCTCTTCTGGCTGTGCCGGATGGAGATTATAACAGAACATGGCCGAGATTTTCAAACGTTCATAGATGACCAGCAGGGTCAAATAATAATAGTCACAGTAGTTGTAGAGGATGCTAGACGACATCACCTCAATAGTAAATATGAACAGTTTAGGGTTCCATAGCCGTAGGCAGAACAGTTGAAACTGGAACAGCAGCAAGGCCAGATCGACTGGGGACAGCAAGGAGTCATCATGCCAGGTAGTCCTGACGCATGGTCCTGGGGCTCAGGTCCTCCGAGAGAGAGAAAGAGAGAATTAGAGAGAGCATACTCAAATTCACACAGGACACCGGATAAGACAGAAGAAGTACTCCAGATATAACAAACTGACCCTAGCCCCCCGACACATAAACTACTGCAGCATAAATACTGGAGGCTGAGACAGAAGGGGTCAGGAGACACTGTGGAGACACCGATGAGAACCCCGGACAGGGCCAAACCGGAAGGATATAACCTCACCCACTTTGCCAAAGCTCCACACAATATTGTACTGCTGATGCCAGGTGCCATAGCAGTCTCTTTCTGCTGTAAGGTGATGGGGGAGTTAATTTTGCAAAGAACACAGCGAGGCCTCCATGCTGTGCCCTTTTGGCCCTGAGGCACATCTATGCCTGCAGAAATAAATTTGGGCAGATGAACACCACTTGTGGCAAGAGCTGGATGAACCAGCTTCAGTGGGGGATGGACACCTTGGCACTGAGGGCTCCCATTCGGAGTCAGTGTCACTGTGAAAGAAAATGTTTAGTTAGAATAGTTTCACATACAGTATGAGCCCTGTATCTTCAGGTATAATAAACATATACATATATATATATATATATATATATATATATAGAGTACAGGGAACATAAGGTTGAATATATTATTATAGACCTGCTAGATCTACTGTCTATTTTATATTATGACATTTCAGCTAGATCTACTGTCTCTATTATATTATGACAGACCAGCTAGATCTACTGCCTTTATTATATTACAACAGACCAGCTGTATCTACTGTCTCCATTTCACTTTGGCCATTGTTGTGGGCCTGCCCTCCCCTCAACTGCCTCAAATAGGCTATTTCATGTGGGTTGGGGTGGGACGGCAGACACACGCATCTCACATTTCATTACATTACATTTTTATATATTGCTTGTAAATTTTTTAAAAAAATCCCAAATAATACTTTATATTATTAACCTCTTTGAACCACTCCTCCTGGATCTGGGATAATTGTCATCAGCAACGCTGAATAGCATAGCTCAACAGTCAGATAATATTACTAGAAAATATTAATATTCATGAAATCACAAGTGCAATACAGGAAAACACAGCTTGGCCTTTTGTTAATCACCCTGTCGTCTCAGATTTTGAAATTATGCTTTACAGCGAACGCAATCCAAGCGTTTGTGTAAGTTTATCGATAGCCTAGCATAGCATTATGTACACTTAGCATCAAGAAGCTTGGTCACGAAAATCAGAAAAGCAATCAAATTAACCGTTTACCTTTGATGATCTTCGGATGTTTTCACTCACAAGACTACCAGTTACACAGCAAATGTTCCTTCTGTTCCATAAAGATTGTTTTATACCCAAAATACAGTTTGTTTGTTGCGTTATGTTCAGAAATCCACAGGAAAGAGCGGTCACGACAACGCAGACGGAAATTCCAAATAGTCTTCATAATGTCCACATAAACATGTCAAACGTTTTTTAATAATCATTCCTCAGGTGGTTTTTAAAATAGATATTCGATAATATATCAACCGAGTGTGTAGCTTTTTCCATAACAGCCGGAGGAACAATGGCCGTCTTACTCAATTGCGCACCAACTCACTCGGAGAGCACCCACCTGTCCTCTTACGCAATGTGATCCTTCACGCTCATTTTTCAAAATAAAGACCTGAAACTATGTCTAAAGACTGTTGACACCTTAGGGAGCCACAGAAAAATGAATCTGGTTGATATCCCTTTAAATGCGCAATAGGGATGCATAAGAAGAGAGATTTAAAAAACAGGGGCACTTCCTGATTGGATTTTCCTCAGGTTTTAGCCTGCAATATCAGTTCTGTTATACTCACAGACAATATTTTGACAGTTTTGGAAACTTTAGAGTGGTTTCTATACTAATCTGTCAATTATATGCATATTCTAGCATCTGGTCCTGAGAAATAGGCCGTTTACTTTGGAAACGTTATTTTTCCAAACATAAAAATAGTGCCCCCTAGCTTCAAGAGGTTAATTTTAAACAAGGGCATTAGCATGAAAAGAAATGAACAGTCCAAAACGATGTCCTCTCTGTTCAAAAAAATATTCCTCCACTTGGGAATCGCTAAATGAATCGTCCTACAACAATCTGTCTCACTTTTCCAATAATTTTCTTCTAAAATTGTGTGTACATCTGTATATCTAGACTTCCCTGACTGAGTCGCCATACTGATTGATATATAAACAGCTGCATCTGCGCGTTGACCAAAACAATGCTGTGCGTAATATGCGTAGCTCCTTCCGGTATAAAACTTCCTGAGCTGCCAGGGTCTCCCGTCTGTCCTGAGCTGCCAGGGTCTCCCATCTGTCCTGAGCTGCCAGGGTCTCCCATCTGTCCTGAGCTGCCAGGGTCTCCCGTCTGTCCTGAGTTGCCATGGTCTCCCGTCTGTCCTGAGCTGCCAGAGTCTAAAGGTCTGTCCTGAGCCGCCAGAGTCTCCTGTCTGTCCTGAGCCGGCAGAGTCTCCCATCTGTCCTGAGCCGCCAGAGTCTCGCGTCTGTCCTTAGCCGCCAGTCTCCCGTCTGTCCTGAGCCGCCAGAGCCTCCCGTCTGTCCTGAGCCGCCAGAGCCGCCCGCCAGCCAGGAGCCACCAGTCGGCCAGGAGCTGCCAGAGCCGCCAGTCGGCCAGGGGCTGCCAGAGCAGCCAGTCGGCCAGGGGCTGCCAGAGCCGCCAGTCGGCCAAGAGCTGCCAGAGCCGCCAGTCAGCCAGGAGCTGCCAGAGCCACCAGTCGGCCATGAGCTGCCAGAGCCGCCAAAGCCGCCAGTCGGCCATGAGCTGCCAGAGTTTCCTGTCTGTCCTGAGCCGCCAGAGCCGCCCTCCAGCCAGTAGCCACCAGTCAGCCAGGAGCCGCTAGTCAGCCAGGGGCTGCCAGAGCTACCAGTCGGCCATGAGCTGCCAGAGACGCCAGTCGGCCATGAGCTGCCAGAGCCGCCAGTCGGCCATGAGCTGCCAGAGCCGCCAGTCGGCCATGAGCTGCCAGACCCGCCAGTCGGCCATGAGCTGCCAGACCCGCCAGTCGGCCATGAGCTGCCAGACCCGCCAGTCAGCCATGAGCTGCCATAGCCGCCAGTCAGCCATGAGCTGCCAGAGTCTCCCGTCTGTCCTGAGCCGGCAGAGCCGCCCTCCGGCCAGAAGCCGCCAGTCAGCCAGGAGCTGCCAGAGCCACCAGTCAGCCAGGAGCTGCCAGAGCCGGCAGTCGGCCAGGAGCTGCCAGAGCCGCCAGTCGGCCATGAGCTGCCAGAGCCGCCAGTCGGCCATGAGCTGCCAGAGCCGCCAGTCGGCCATGAGCTGCCAGAGCTGCCAGTCGGCCATGAGCTGCCAGAGCTGCCAGTCGGCCATGAGCTGCCAGAGCCGGCAGTTAGCCATGTGCTGCAAGTTCCACCATTCAGCCATGAGCTGCCAGAGCCGCCAGTCAGCCATGATATAATTATATAATTTTATAATTATATAATTTTTTCCTTTACATTATACTATTTCAAGAGCTAGTACTAGACTTATATACGAAGTGGCAAAGTCCTATGCACCATACAACGGTCTACTCCTGGACTAACTCCCTGTCAGAAAGACAGGAGGCCCTGGGCCAGAAGTAGGTCAGGGGTGAGGGCTCGCTCTTTCCAGCACACTCACTACCTCTATCCGTCTCTCTCCAGGTGCTACAGAGACCGACTGATCCAAGGATCTCTAAAGCCTTTCTGATCAACAACCTGTAATCTCTCCAGAGCACAAAGTAAACTCCACTCATAACAGTATTCTTGATGCAATATGTAATCCGCCTTCACTTTGACAGTCTGCTTGTGTGATGCTAGTATATTATCCAGGGCTAGTATATTATCCAAAAACAAACATGTGTCCATCCCCCTTTCTTCTAGGTGAGTCTGCTGGGCTTTATGGAACTCTAGAGTAGTTAAATAAAGGTTTTAAAAAAACTCTAGAGTATAGTTTCCCAAGTCCTGTCCAATACGTCCCCCCCGCATGCCCATTTTGTCCTAGCACTCCACCGCTGATACAGATATCCAACATCAAGCTTTGATTATTTGAATCCGATTTGTAGTACTAGAGCAAAAACCAAAACATGCACCAAGGGGAGGCCCCAGGACTGAGTTTATAACCCTGTGTCACACCCTGACCATAGTTTGCTTTGTATGTTTCTATGTTTTGTTTGTTCAGGGTGTGATCTGAGTGGGCATTCTATGTTGTGTGTCTAGTTTGTCTGTTTCTGTGTTTGGCCTGATATGGTTCTCAATCAGAGGCAGGTGTTAGTCATTGTCTCTGATTGGGAACCATATTTAGGTAGCCTGTTTGGTGTTGGGTTTTGTGGGTGATAGTTCCTGTCTCTGTGTTTGCACCAGATAGGGCTGTTTTGGTTTCTTTAATAAAGAACCATGAAGAAAAACCACGCTGCGTTTTGGTCCGCCTCTCCTTCAACTCAAGAAAACCGTTACACCCTGCCTTAGAGCAGCATACCAAAAACACTTGGCTGACTTGCCATCCTGTTGTCAGCTATCCGCAGACGTTCAATGGCCACATTTTGGGGATGACCAAATGCAATAAAGTTTTGTTTAAAGAACTCATTCAACTAATTTTCAACTTTTTCATAGCATGTTTGTCATGTTGGTCTTAACATTTTTATAAACTTCTGTGAAACTTAAAAATCAAGCCAAATACACTTAGAGCTTACGAATAAAAAGGTATAAAATAACAGCAAGTTTCATGTTCAAAGTGAATGCATTTTTTCATGTACTGTATATCATACAGGTGTCTCACCTAAAATATATAGATTAAAGAATGGGACAAAGTGAATATGAGTCGGTTCTTGTGTCCCTCACAGTTTTATTGAATTTGTACTCCCAGCTAAGACCCTTGCTTCTGGGACCACTGAAGACCCCAGTATTCATTCAGGAAGCTTGAAGAAGATGTGTGTCAACATCCAATCCCATGTCACAGCATGCTGTGTCCTGATAGGGAGATGACAGGAAATGCATTATGTACCTTTCACTGCATATGTTGCTGAACAATTCAACCCTTTTGTTAGTGTCATTGATATGGAAATTCACATGCAAATATTCAGTTTATAAGCATTGACTGTAGTACCTCTAGGGTCATGTGGACCGAAAGACTGCTGTGCAAGGTATTGGACAAAAGCTTTCTTCCCGGGCCCGTATTCACAAAGCATCTTGAGAGTAGGAATAGTGATCTAGGACCAGCACCACCCTGGTCAATTTAAGAATTAATTGTGAGATAAAAGGCTAAACTGATCCTAAAATCAGTACTCCCACTCTGAGATGCTTTGTGAATATGGGCCCTGGTCTGTCTGCATGCTGCTTTGTGTGATCCAACTCCCTCTTCACCTGAAATGCAACAATGCCAAAAACATGAATAAGAATTTGCCTTTTCAGTCAGTAACTTATTTAACTAATAACACATGCAAATGTGCATAAGCCCATTCAACCAAGTTATACAAAAACAGTGAAATCAAGTAGATTCAAGAGTGGCATTTTTTGTGCCAAATTATTCAGTCCCCAGTGCATCAATAAATAGGCAGAGGAACGAAGCAGTTTGACAAAAAGTGTTTACAATACTAGTCAGTATTATAGCTAGCAAATATACTGTATAATATTGTTTTTATTTTCTAGATTCCCAGCTACAGTCCATTTAGCTAGCTAAGGTGGTGAATTCAGACTGATGGTGGGAGTTAGGTGACGGTAGCTAACTTTCCCCCAGCACTTTCAATCTAGCTAGCTACCCAATGGCATTTTTATCAACTTTATCATTCAGATGAATAGCTTAGCAAATATAGCGATTAGTTTTTCACACGCATCTAAAGCTGCCTTGCCAGTTACTAGTAAAGTAGGATGAACAAACATGCTCTACAATCAAGTAGCTATTGCTCATTTCTCCGGACCGTTTTCTAGCGATAAATCCATTGGAGCACCAGCATCCTATAATAGAGATGGTCAGAAGGGATCGAGGAACAACCCTCTCTTTCAGGTATGCATAATAAACAGAGGGCAGGGGATCGGAAAGGCAAACCCTGTGTCTGATGCCAGCCTGAACCCTGGATGGAGCTTCACTGCTGGGATTGGACTGCAGGGAGACAACACTTATCTCAAGTGAACAATTTCCATTGAGAACTTGACTCTAGAATATGTGCTTTCTATGAGACTACACCTCCTTCATCTCAATGTTAGAAGTCTTCTTCCCAAGATTGGATATTCACCTACTCTCCAGTAACTGTAAGGTGGGAGTGCTTTGCTTTACCGAAACATGGTTAGATGGTTCGATAAAAAACGCTGAGATTGAATTATGTCGTAATTAGAAGAGACCGCAATTGAAAAGGTGGGGGGGTGTGTAGTTATGATCAGATATAAGCCATGACGAGATTGAAGCTATGTGGTCGGACATTTTATGACCAGAATGCAAACCCATTATAGTTGGAACCTGTTACAGACCGCCAGACCAGTACAAGTTTTATGAATTGTATGAGAAGACTGTTTCGATTTTGGTAAAACCGAAGTTGTTTTTACTGGTGATTTTAATACAGATACAGTGCCTTGCGAAAGTATTTGGCCCCCTTGAACTTTGCGACCTTTTGCCACATTTCAGGCTTCAAACATAAAGATATAAAACTGTATTTTTTTGTGAAGAATCAACAACAAGTGGGACACAAAGAAACACAAACACTTAAGAATTGTTGTAATCTGTTTGCCTTATACCAGCTGATTAGAGCCCACCAGGGTCTGTCCTTCTACCCAAACCATCATTGACCTTGTGTTGGTGTCGGATCGATCAAGGATATCAAACAGTGGGGTTGTGAACTATGGGCTCAGTGATCATTCCATTATTTGGAGTAGGAATGTTCAGAAAACATTTGTTTATTGTCATAAATCAATTTAAATGAGGTCTATGAAGAATCATAGTGCAGATATTTTTGTTAATGTTTTGAGCAAATTGGACTGGTCTGCTGTATTGAAATGCAATGAGGTGGAAAATGCCTGGGGCAATTTTAAATCATTGTTTTTAGATGCTGTAGAAAGCGCAGGCTCCAGATTTTGGGGGGAATTAAGCAAAGAACAGAACCATGGATAAACCATAACATTTTAAAGGCAATTAAGCGTAGACATGAATGCTTTCTGGAGTTCAGGAAATCCAGGGCAGATTTTATATTTATAGACTAATAAATTAAGAAATGAGGTCAATAGGATGAATAAAAAAGGCGAAGAGAGATTATTTGAATGACAAAATAGTTGAAAATAGGAAAAATCCGAGTAAATTATGGAAGTGTCTGAAACTGTTAGGTTACAGTAACTGATTAAAGACATGTGCTCAAAATCTTAGCTTGGACATTGGAGGAATGGTTACATCAGACAAGACCATGGTTGCAGACAGTCTGAATAGCTATATTACCACTATAGCTAATACATTAGTTAGCAAGTAACCTTGTCAATCAGATTGCTATGGGGAGTCATGTCCAGCAGTTTTACTCACAACAGGGGTTTCAGTAGATGCATTTTCATTTGAAGAGGTGTCTGAGTCAATGGTGCGAAAGAAGCCGAAAGAAATTGACCATTCCAAGGCAACTGGTCTTGACAACATTCCTGCCAGATTTCTAAGGGATGTTTCAGTAATTATCATCCTCTGTATAACATTGTAAATATGTCTATTGAACTAGGGTGTTTTCACAGTGGTCTAAAACTTGCAAGGGTAATTCCTTCCTTTATATAAAAAAGGGAGTAAGTTAGATCATGGAAACTATCAGCCTGTCTCAATCCTGGGTGTTTTATCAAAGGTCAAGGAAAATATTATGTTCGATGACATTGACAGTTATATTTCCTTTCAAAACCTATAATATGAGCTCCATCTGGACTTAGACAATCACATTCCACCGACACTTGCCTACTATATCCAACTGACCACATAAGGAAGTAAATAGACGGAGGGAAATTGTATGGCATGGTTATGTTAGATCTCCAAAAGGCATTTCATACAGTGGATCATTCAATTCTCAAATCAAATGTTAATAGTCACTTGCACCGAATACAACAGGTGTACAATGAAATGCTTACTTACGAGCCCACAACAAACAATAAAAAAAAAAATATGGAGTTAAAAAAAATATATATATATATGGATAAGAATAAGAGAGAAAAGTAACAAGTTATTAAAGAGCAGCAGTAAAATAACAATTGCGAGACAATACACAGGGGCGTACCGATACAGAGTCAATGTGCGGGGGCACCGGTTAGTTGGGGTTGTATGTACATGTAGGTAGAGTTATTAAAGGTGTTACATCGGCTGCGGAGAGCGTGATCACACAGTATTCCCGAACAGCTGGTGCTCTCATGCATGTTTCAGTGTTATTTCCCTCGAAGCGAGCATAGAAGTAGTTCAGCTCATCTGGTAGGCTCGTGTCACTGGGCAGCTTTTGTCTGTGCTTCCCTTTGTAGTCTAATGGTTTGCAAGCCCTGCCACATCCAACGAGCGTCAGAGCCGGTGTAGTACGATTCGAGCTTAGTCCTGTATTGACGCATTTCCTGTGTGATGGTTCGTCTGCGGGCATAGCGGGATTTCTTATAAGCTTCTGTGTTAGAGTCCCGCTCCTTGAAAGCGGCAGCTCTAGCCTTTATTTCAGTGTGGATGCTGCCTGTAATATATGGCTTCTGTTTGGGGTATGTATGCATGGTCACTGTGGGGATGACATCATCAATGCACTTATTGATGAAGCCAATGACTGGTGTGGTGTATGCCATCGGAGGAATCCCAGAACATATTCCAGTCTGTACTAGCAAAACAGTCCTGTAGCTTAACACCTGCTTCATCTGACCACTTTTTTTTATTGATCTAGTCACTGGTGCTTCCTGTTTTAATTTTTGGTTGTAAGCAGGAATCAGGAGGATAGAATTATGGTCAGATTTGCAAAATGGAGGGCGAGGGAGAGCTTTGTTTGTGTCTCTGTGTGTGAAGTATAGGCTGTCCAGAGTTATTTTTCCTCTGGTTGCACATTTAACATGCTGATAGAAATTTGAGTTTCCCTGCATTAAAGTCCCCGGCTACTAGGAGTGCCGCCTCTGGTTCAATGCTGTCTTAGTGCCAGCCTCTGACTGTGGTGGTATGTAAACAGCTATGAAGAATACAGATGAAAACTCTCTCAATAAGTTGCGTGGTGTACAGTTTATCTTGAGATACTCTACCTCTGGTGAGCAATAGCTTGAGACTTCCTAAGAATTCTTGCACCAGATGTTATTTACAAAAATACATAATCCGCCGCCCCTTGTCTTACCAGAAGCCATTGTTCTATCCTGCCGGTACATCGTATAACCAGCCAGCTGAATGTTGATATTGTCGTCGTTCAGCCACGACTTCTGTGAAGCATAAGATGTTACAGTTTTTATTGTCCCGTTGGTAGTTTAATCTTCTGCATAACTTATTGATTTTATTCTCCAAGGATTGCACGTTTGCTAACAGAATGGAGGAAAGTGGGGGTTTATTCGATCGCCTACAAATTCTCAGAAGGCAGCCTGCTCTTCGGCCCCTCTTTCTCCACCTCCTCTTCACGCAGATCACAGGGATTGGGGCCTGTTCCGAGGAAGCAGTATATCCTTCGCGTCGGGCTCGTCAGAGTCGTGAAAGGAAAAAAAATATTATGCTAGTCTGTGGTGAGTAATCACAGTCCTGATGTCTAGCAGTTATTTTCGGTCTTAAGAGTTGGTAGCGGCAACATTATGTACAAAATAAGTTTTAAATATTGTTACAAACGCTAAAAAACACAAATATCTGCCTTCCTCTCAGTCATCATACTATTGTTAATCAAACTATGAGCCATGGGCTTTAACAACTTAAAATGGGTCAGCTCTTATCTGCAAGGAAGACAACAGATAGTGGATGTGGGTGGGACCCTGTCTAAACCCAACATTTTAAACTGCGGGGTAGCCCAAGGGAGTGTGCTGGGTTCACTTTTCTTTCTATTGTATATAAATGATCTGAAATCTGCCTGTACATGTGACCTTTTCTTCTATGCAGATGATTCTGCACTGTTGATTTCTCACAAAGACAAAAACTGTGGTTGAGAAAGCCCTCAGTGCTGAAATTCGGAATGTCAGTAAATGCCTATATGATAATAAGCCGTCTCTTCACCTTGGAAAAAACAGAGTCCATCTTGTTCGGGTCCAAAGTGAAACTGAGGAATTCCACAGAATTTAAGGTGATGGTAGGTGACAGTCATCACAGCGAAAGACTGTTAATTATCTTGGATGTGTGCTTGATAACCATCCGACAGCGTGGCACAAAACGTTATCTCCAAAGTGAACCATAAAATATGGTTTCTGGCATGAACTTCCAAAATATCTGAGTAACATTGCAATGGGGCCTTTGGCAGGGGCTCTTGTTCAGTGTCACTTTGACTATACGTGCTCTTCCTGGGACAATAGTGCCCCCAAGATAAAAAATAAAATTGCAGATCTCAGAAAAAAATTCTCAGTATTATTCTTAAACTTCCAGCACGTACACATCTTGACAATTCCCACTTTGAAAGCCTTAGATGGCTCAAAGTGGAGGAGAGATTCTCTCAGATTAAATTGTATATTGTACGTAAGATTGTCTACAGTATGGTCCCCAGGAACCTATGTAAGTACTTTAACGGGGTACAGGATAACCATGACTATCCACTAGAAGCAGTGAAACTGACATTGTTCCTTTTAGTTTTAAAAGGGGTATGGAGAAAGAAAAGTTTTATGCTCAGCTGCCATTCTTTGGAATAGTCTTCCTCAGAATTTGAAACTTATAACCTCCAAATCTAGTTTCAAGTTCAGACTGAAAAAATGGCTAAATAGTAGGTAGTACAACTGAATGCCTTCAACTGAAATGTGTTTCCTGCATTTAATCCAACCCCTCTGAATCAGAGAGGTATGGGGGGCTATCTTAATCAAAATCCACATCTTCAGCACCCAGGGAACAGTGGGCGAACTTCCTTGTCAGGTCTGGGATTTGATCTAGCAACCTCTCGGTTACTGCCCCAATGCTCTAACCACTAGGCTACCTGCCACCCATGTCACAAAAATGAGTCGTAAGATTAGAGTCATTGGCTGAAAATGCCCAGGATGGTACATGGTCTACCTTTTGGTGCCTGTTGTTTATCATATTGTGATTGTTTTGTATATTTTATGGATTTATTATTTTATATACACTGCTCAAAAAAATAAAGGGAACACTAAAATAACACATCCTAGATCTGAATGAATGAAATATTCTTATTAAATACTTTTTTCTTTACACAGTTGAATGTGCTGACAACAAAATCAAACAAAAATCTATGGAAATCAAAATCATCAACCCATGGACGTCTGGATTTGGAGTCACACTCAAAATTAAAGTGGAAAACCACACTACAGGCTGATCCAACTTTGATGTAATGTCCTTTAAACAAGTCAAAATGAGGATCAGTAGTGTGTGTGGCCTCCACGTGCCTGTATGACCTCCCTACAACGCCTGGGCATGCTCCTGATGAGGTTGCGGATGGTCTCCTGAGGGATCTCCTCCCAGACCTGGAATAAAGAATCCGCCAACTCCTGGACAGTCTGTGGTGCAACGTGGCGTTGGTGGATGGAGCGAGACATGATGTCCCAGATGTGCTCAATTGGATTCAGGTCTGGGGAACGGGTGGGCCAGTCCATAGCATCAATGCCTTCCTCTTGCAGGAACTGCTGACACACTCCAGCCACATGAGGTCTAGAATTGTCTTGCATTAGGAAGACAGGGCCAACCGCACCAGCATATGGTCTCACAAGGGGTCTGAGGATCTCATCTCGGTACCTAAAGGCAGTCAGGCTACCTCTGGCGAGCACATGGAGGGCTGTGCGGCCCCCCAAAGAAATGCCACCCCACACCATGACTGACCCACCGCCAAACCGGTCATGCTGGAGGATTTTGCAGGCAGCAGAACGTTCTCCACGGCGTCTCCAGACTGTCACGTCTGTCACATGTGCTCAGTGTGAACCTGCTTTCATCTGTGAAGAGCACAGAGTGCCAGTGGCGAATTTGCCAATCTTGGTGTTCTCTGGCAAATGCCAAACGTCCTGCACGGTGTTGGGCTGTAAGCACAACCCCCACCTGTGGACATCGGGCCCTCATACCACCCTCATGGAGTCTGTTTCTGACCGTTTGAGCAGACACATGCACATTTGTGGCCTGTTGGAGGTCATTTTGCAGGGCTCTGGCAGTGCTCCTCCTTGCACAAATGCGGAGGTAGCGGTCCTGCTGCTAGGTTGTTGCCCTCCTACGGCCTCCTCCACGTATCCTGATGTACTGGCCTGTCTCCTGGTAGCGCCACCATAATCTGGACCCTAAGCTGACAGACACAGCAAACCTTCTTGCCACAGCTCGCATTTATGTCCCATCCTGGATGAGCTGCACTACCTGAGACACTTGTGTGGGTTGTAGACTCCGTCTCATGCTACCACTAGAATGAAAGCACCGCCAGCATTCAAACGTGACCAAAACATCAGCCAGGAAGCATAGGAACTGAGAAGTGGTCTGTGGTCACCACCTGCAGAACCACTCCTTTATTGGGGGCGTCTAGCTAATTGCCTATAATTTCCACCTGTTGTCAATCAGTGATGCTTCCTAAGTGGACAGTTTGATTTCACAGAAGTGTGATTGACTTGGAGTTACATTGTGTTGTTTAAGTGTTCCCTTTATTTTTTTGAGCAATGTATTAAGGGCATGTGAGACAAGGGAGATGTACCTGTCCATAGTTGTTTATTAGGAAAGGGAATTGTACTAATTATCTCATGTTATATGAATCAAACAGCAATTTTGTATGTCATTGTCTGTTGTCATTACAATTGCTGCTTAACTTTGTTGCATTCCCCCTTCCCTCTTCAAAAGGACTACAATGAAAATAAGCTTTTAATAGCTTTATTGTGTTATCTTTGATGATTTTCTTAAATTGTATGTGGAGGCGTCACCGGCTGTATGTATTTAAAAAAAGGTCTAATAAATGTAATCAAACAATCAACTACAAAAATCATGTACAGGTATAAAAGAGACAACTGCCCTCAAGCAGATCGTTTTATTTGTATTCTAGGACTTCAGGCCGAGGGGTATTAGCTACTTTTATGTAGAACCGGCGTCTTTGCCAGAATGAACGTCACAGGCAAACTCACAGGCTGCATCATACAACACACGTGCCTCACATATTTTTTTCTTTAGCAGCCCAGCCTTTAAGGTGGTGGCAGCTCAGTTGCCAATACTTTTGAGTGTTACAAAAAGCACATCATTTTAACAGTGTATGTTATGTGTAACCTTGATGGGAAGCATTTATTCCAATAAGAGCCCAGTGGAATATTTATTTTTTTCTCTGAAAAATTTGACTTGCAGAGACTGGTAACCTTAAGAGTGGCAGACCGTGGCAGCTTTTTTATGCTCCATTTCCTGAATTCATAATGAAAATGACATTCTCCGAAATCTTCAATGACAGTGATTTCATTACATGGGGGAAAGGCAGGGAGGGTAAATGTTTTTACGCTGTATTTTTATTTCATTTTCTGGCAGAGTTGTGATTCATTCTTTTAATGGGGTGTTATTTCCATTCAGTCTGGACGCCTGGGAAATGCCACTTCCATCTCCTCAGAGAAGGAGAGCAGAGGAGAGAGAGGGAATGACAAAGAGTGTATAGCACCCCGACGGTTCCTAGGAGAGGGAACATGTCAGTCTAAAGGCTGCCTCTCTCATTATGATAGCACAATCGATAAAATGGAGGCACCAATTTCTGTACTTTGACTGTTGTCCAAGCACCCTCTGTGGCTCCCATTAATGCAGTATGTAGAACTGTTCTGAAAAGATAGTACATGGAGGCCTTTAGTAATAACTGTCCATTTCCAAACTGCCATTATTGGTATTTCATAGTACTTCTCTTGAGTCCTTGGCCATCAAGGGTGTTATTAAGAGGGATGGCAAAGCAGGGCTTTTGAGATAGTATGAGGATAAAAATGTTTTTCATATTCCTCCAAGACTCTTTCTACTGCAAAATTCCTTTTCCACTTTTGCTGAAAGGAACTTGTCAATCAAAATATTTCAGGACATGTGTGTGTGTGTGTGTGTGTGTGTGGATGTTTGAGCAAGGATGCTGGTGTGTATGGTGATGTGTATCTGTCTATGTGTATTTGTATCGCTTTAATGTAATGATACATTAGATAGATACTGGGAATTAATGGTACAGTAAGGCTGTAAGCCTAGGAATTAACTGAGTTGATAAATCTTGTAAAGTTGTGACTATAAAATGAGAAAAATGTTGCTTCTATAATGTTTCCATATGTGTCAGTTCAGGGAATTTATCACAATAGTCAGTAAATTGACCATGTAAATTGTGAACTATAAAAGGCATTGTTCTGTGCCATCTGTTAGAACCATTGTTGTTTCTTGTTCCATTGGAGGGAGATCTATTCCTTTTTGTATGTTTTCTATTCTTGTTTCCCACAACACTTACTGTATAAGATAGAGTATTTAATTTTTTTGTAAGCTGCTTTAGAGGAAAGAGTTTCCAGAATTTTTTTTTTGATCCATGCAGTACTCTGAATCTTAAGGCTAGTAATGTAATATGCTAAAAGACTGTTCAGGCTCTCATCTAGAACTTCAGTTCAAGTTCTAGTCTCCTTCATTCTCTGTAACTATGCTTGCTTTTCGAACTCCATATCCAACCTGATCTGCTAGTGGGTTCCATGCATTCCTGACATCAGCATTATGTTGTATTGGCAAGTCATTCCCTTCTGGCTATTGTTACAGACAGAATTATTTTCTAAGCCATGCAAGGGCAAACAATGTTCCTGAAATGTCTGAAAGAGTTAAGAGAACACAATTGGCTACTGTTCCCAAAAGAACACTGTACTGTATTCAGCTGCACAAAGCAGACATATTGATCTGAACATTATTTGCTCTGTGGCCAGAACTATTTGATTTATGTTATATTACTCATATCTCTTGGGGACTCTGGGGTCTCTTGTTGGACATTGCTAGTTGCTTTTAATATAATAATAATAATAATAATAATAATAACCCCACCCCTCCCCGATATCCCTCTTGGCATTAGACCCCCAGGCATTCAATCACACTTTAGTGATATGGCCTGCAAATATGGATGTAAATAGCCATGCAATCTGTCATGCTTGGCCATAACACATCGGGGAGTAATTAACTTTCGTCTGGGTCAATAACTCCGAAAGCAATCACAATGCACCAGGCATTTATTTCATTAAAGACAGACTTTACGCTCAGCTTGTTTTCACCGGTTGACAACTTCATATTTGTTTTGGAGGCCATTACAGTCATACGTAAACATAATGGGGCCATACTTGCCAACATTAGAAAAAGTTCCATTTTAACCTGGACCTCCATCTCAAAATGCGCATCAGTCTATTACAATAGTTGACGTAGTTGCACGTGATCAAACACTTTGTTAGCTGTTCCCATCAGATAACCTGGCAGATTTAGTGCTCTATTCAATCTGGATCTCTGAAGCGTGAGATAGCAATGTAAGGGTAATTTACGAATGAGACAATTATATACAGCGTTTACCCTGAATGCAGTATAATTTAACGTGAATACATTGCTTTAAATATCACACTGTAATGCTGAACTTCCGCAAAACCATCCGTATTAAAATCCTTGACGTAGCTGAATGTGATCCAACACTTGTTCATGAATGCATACTTAACACATTCTGTTTTGAAATGTAGAATTACATCTATTGTGTTATTGTGTTGAGAAGGGAAGTGCAGCCAACAGCTTGAAAATGAATATTAAGAATGAATTCAATGAGGAGCTACGACTTTCTTCAGTGTTGCAGACAAACACACTGCTATGGCCTAATTAAGTGATAATGCCAGAGAAGCCGATGTTTGGAGGATAAATTGGCACGGATGTTGTTAGGCCCGAGACAAAGTCAAGGGCAGGCAAACCGTGCCAATATACTTTATCCTCCAAACACCGGCTTCGAGGACATTATCACTCTTATACAACGGGTTATCAATATGTTCAAATAATGATTGACATTTTCATTAAAATCTTTACTTTGATGAGTTTTTTCATTAGATTTCATCCTTCCACAAAATATAGTCCAGACACAAATCTAGGGTTTCTACCCAAGCCGGCTGGTTCTTCTATCGGTTCGTTTTCCAGAGACGCAACCCAGTCCTTTAGCCTTTATGCTCTTTATCTATGGACACGAACCAATCATTCGTTCTAAATGTACCATTAGCATACTGACGGGCAACGTTCTTATCCCTTGCTTGCTAGCTAGCCCTTGTGTTGTCTTAAGAGCCAAAATTGACCCTCCACTATGTTTACCAGCTGAGATAACCCCCTAAATGATGTTTTTTCAACTTGAAATTTGATTACTTTTCCTAGTGACCACATTAGAAAAAGAAAACATCGCATTTGTTCATATTTCCATTATTGCTGTACACCACCAGGGTACAAAGATTGTCTTAGGCTCTTTTGACCCGGCAGTTATAAAATCATTTACACACCACAAAGACACACACACACAAACACACACAATGATACATTGGTATTATGTGTGCTAGTGATTGAACTCAGCAGCTCCAGAAGAGGAAGATCACCATGGTTGGCACAGTTAGAAAGAACAAGCCTGAGCTCCCCCCTGCACTCCTTGCAAAAGGGGGAGAGACCTTCTCATCAAAGTTTGCCATCACCCACTCCACCACTCTAGTTTCTTACCTCCCAAAGAGGAACAAAAATGTGGTCCTCCTGAGCACACTGCACAAAACAGCTGAGACAGTTATCATGAGGACAGAAAACCAGCCATCATCCTGGACTACAATGCCTTTGTGATATGGAACAAGATCAACCCTACCTGGATGCCTGATATGCAGAACAAGAGGAAGGTGTTCCTGGAGCAGCAGGGAAGGGCACTTGTAACCCCACACATTCAAAGAAGGGAGCACCTCCCCCGCACAGCAGCCCCTGCAGCGCTTGTGAAAGCTGTTCAGGGGACTGAATCTTGTCCTGATCCACCTGAGGCTGCAGCTGGGGCAGGCAAGAGGAGGATGCCAATTCTACCCCCAAAGAAGGACTGTCAAACAAATACTATGTGCTGCATATGTGAGAAATACATCTGCAAAGTTCTTGCACACACACTTGCATACTGTCCTACATGGGCTAATTAGAGTTGATTGGTTTACGTTCTTCACGTTTTTGATTTGTATCTATTATCTTATTTTATTCTTATTTATTGTTGTTGTTTATACACCTTGTGGGTGGGGGTAATGGTTAAAAAAAAATGGGAGAAGACTAGTATTTTGTAGTGTAACTACTCATTTTACAGTATATAACAATATATCACTATGTTGCCAAAACGTTCAAGACTGTTATTGTTTCCCTTCTATAAAATGCATTCAAAACTACTTTCTGCACATTTCTGCTACCTTCTTATGCTATATCTTGCAAAAAAAAGTATGTTTACACCTATGCAGTACCTTTAGCAATAATAATAATAAACCTCTACTTTAGTCAAATAAACAATTATGACAAGTGTGTTGTATTAAAAATGGGTGGTGTCCTCTGATTAAATGCAGTCGTTCTGCATTGTGAAGAGGGAAAACCCAGATATTCACAAAGTTTGTGATGAATGACAGGTTGTTTCTTCATGCAAAATAGAATACAATTCAATTAAGTTTTTTTTTTTTTTTTAGGGGTTTAGTTAAAGGTGGGTCATTTTTTACCCTTAGGACAAGTGGAGTATACAGAATGTTAAGACTACACAAGGGCTAGGCAACTACGGCTAACTTACAGTCATGTCAAACAGTGCAGCCAGAATAACAACAGTAGCTGCAATTGCGTTTAAGCTGTTTTCGAGTGACATTTATTTGGATGCCTCCATAACAATGAGCTAATGAGGCACGATTTCGCCTGGCATAAAAAAAATGTGCTCGCTCATCATGACACCGTAGTTCAGAGGACCTAGTCAACAACACAGCAAACACAATAACTTCCAACTGAAGCTGTAAAGACTGCAAACTTTTTTCACTTGACATTTGAATTGACATTTCTTTGTATATGTCCATAAAAATGATGCCAGCTGATTCATGATTTTGACTGGTTGAGAAAAGCTGCCGGGCTGTGTCGTCCTGACACGTGCATTGCTAAGTGACAGCTTGAGATCAAATTTGAATAATGAAACAATGTTGCAAATGTCGGGGAGATAGACAGCAAGGTTTATACAAATCTCCTCCATTGAAAACTAAACGTTAGTCTAAAAGAAATGTGAGATAATGTCAAGATGCTTTTTATAGTGGATATCAAGTTTATACATTGCATGGCTGGGCTGATGCAACAGTGGATGGCACAGTCAGATGGAACAGAGTAAACAGGCTTTTTAACATCATAGATTTCACCGGTTTTATAGGCACTGGCTAAAATGTGGTTTTAACCAATCAGCATTCAGGATTAGACCCACCTATTGTATATTGGCTAATAGTCATATTGCATAGAAGTGTACACCAAAATGTAGGCCTACAACGTTTTATATGCATTTTTATTATAATTTACTTTGTCATGGTATTTCCTCATATAATAACCCTGCCCGTTGAGGATTTGAACTCGCAGTCATCATATCTCACCATATCTGGGCTTACCGCCTTTGGGTAAGCCCAGATATGCACAGCTCCCTTATAAGACCTTGGCATGAAAAATGAGAAAAAAAAAGTGTCAATAGTAGCTTTTGTCCATTTTGAGACACCATAGCCAGTATACACTTCCTAAAAATACTCAGAATCATCTAAAATAGATTTGAGTTGTCATGAATTTAGACGTTTTGCAGAGGAGATGTGAGCTGTGCAATTTTACATCTAACTAATGTTTTATGCAGTACCGACTTCAGGTTGCCTCCAGAAAAATACTTGTCTGCCCGAACAGCTGAAAAAACCCAAACAAAACATCAAAATGTCTTGATAATATATGAACAAACTCTTCCGAATTGTTTAGGCTAGGAAGCACGCGGATGCCTTTAGTGGATCACGCCACCAATTAGTGATAGCAGTAAATTAGAGCTATTTGACATTACCACAACTTCTTTCTTGTTTTTTACAATGCACGAATATAAACTTACATGGAGTATAATCCTCCTACATCTTTATTGCTGTGAAAGCAAATTAATGTGTGTGAAATGGACAGGCAAAAACATGAGATTGTCATATGCGAAAACATGCTTTTTGAATTTAGTAGCTACTAGCCTAGTCAATGATACATCATGTAATATTATTGGGACCCTAAACTTTACAGACCTGGTGGAACAAAAGTAAACCTTGAATTTGAAGGTTTAAAATATCCCTCCGGTGGATATAAAGTCTAAGATTTTTTATTGTCCGATGTGGAATTTGTTACAGGAAATAATCACCGTCAGCTGGTGAGGTTAGCATTGGATTAACGTGTGCCGGGTTATATGATGGGACCAGCTACAATGTAGAGTTCTATCACTTGCAACTACATCAACAATTTTAATTGGCTGATGCGCATTTTGAGAATGTTCACCATTATAGCCCCAATGTCATTTAGGGGCTAGATACAATCAGATCTGCCTTAACCCATGCAGAGCCGCAATCTAGTAGTAACACTCCCGGCCAATCACATACAGCCCAACTCCCACCGGAGACCAAGGTTAAATCCCCATATCCACCCTTTCTACTGTACTCCCATTTTCTTCCAACAGTCAGTAAAATATAATAAAAATATATAGTGCATTCAGAAAGTGCTCAGACCCTTTGACTTTTTCCATATTTTGTTACATTACAGCCTTATTTCTAAAATATCTATATTTTTTTAACTTGTCATCAATCAACACACAATACTCCATAATGACAAAGTGAAAAAAGGTTTTTAGAAATGTTTACAAATGTATTAAAAATAAACAGAAAAACCTTATTTACATAAGTATTCAGACCCTTTGCTATGAGACTCGAAATTGAGCTCAGGTGCATCCTGTTTCCGTTGATCATTCTTGAGATGTTTCTACAACCCAATTGCAGTCCACCTTGTGGTAATTCAATTGATTGCACATGATTTGCAAATACCTGTCAACATAAGGTCCCACAGTTGACAATGAATGTCAGATAAAAAAAACTACCCATGAGGTCAAAGGAATAGTCTGTAGAGCTCTGAGACAGGATTGTGTCGAGGCACAGATCTGGGGAAGGGTACCAAAGAATTTTTGTAGCATTGAAGGTCCCCAAGAAAACAGTGGCTTCCATCATTCATACATGGAAGTAGTTTGTAACCGCCAAGACTTTTACTGGAGCTGGCCACCCAGCCAAACTGAGCAATTGGGGGAGAAGGGCCTTGGTCAAGGATGTGACCAAGGACCCGAAGGTCCCTCTGACAGACCTCCAGAGTTCCTCTGTGGAGATGGGAGAACCTTCCAGAAGGACAACCATCTCTGCAGCACTCTACCAATCAGGCCTTTATGATAGAGTGGACAGACAGAAGCCACTCCCCAGTAAAAGGCAAATGACAGCCCTCTTGGAGTTTGCCAAAAGGCACCTAAAGACTCTCAGACCATGAGAAACATGATTGAACTCTTTAGCCTGAATGACAAGCGTCACAACTGGAGAAAACCTGGCACCATCCCTACCGTGAAGCATGGTGATATTTTTCAGTGGCAGGGACTGGGAGACTCGTCAGGATCGAGGGAAAGATGAACAAAGCAAAGTACAGTACAGAAAGATCCTTGATGAAAACCTGCTCTAGAGCATTCAGGACCTCAGACTGGGGCGAAGGTTTACCTTGTAACAGCCAAGACAACGCAGGAGTGGCTTCGGGTCAAGTCTCTGAATGTCCTTGAGTGGCCAAGCCAGAGTCCGGACTTGAACCCGATCGAACATCTCTAGAGAGACCTGAACATGGCTGTGCAGCGACGCTCCCCATCCATCCTGAAAGAGTTTAAGAGGATCTGTAGAGAAGAATCTGAGAATCTCCCCAAATACATGTGTGCCAAGCTTGTAGCTTCACACCTAAGAAGACTTGTGGCTGTAATTGCTGCTAAATGTGCTTCAACAAAGTACTGAGTAAAGGCTCTGAATATTTATGCAAATGTTATATTTCTGTAGTTTTTTTTATACATTTGCAAACATTTCCAAAATTCTGCTTTTGCATTGTAATTATGAGGTATTGTGTGTAGACTGATGAGAAAAATAATAATTTTAATACATTTTAGAATAAGGCTGTAAAGTTACAAAATGTGGAAAAATTAAGGGGTCTGAATACTTTTCAAATGCACTGTAAATCATATGCAGCTTTGTAACATTCTGAGCTTCTAACATGGGTGGGATTAAAGGACATGTGTTTTTGTGACAATGAAGTCTAGAACAGCCACTCATTGTTTGGACAGCTCCAACGCAGTTACACCTCTCACATCGTCTAAGTAAAAACAATAATACTGCTGTGCAGTTGTCGGGTATCAGGGGTTAATGGGTATAACTGATTGAAGCTAAGCCTAAATCTCTTTCTTACCTGCTTTTGTGAAAACATGATAAGTCACAATTAAACAAGGTTTTGAGTGTAGTGCCCCGATTTAATCCATTGCACAAGGTTAACTGGGTTAACTGGATTGCGGTTCACTCAGAATCTTTTATTTTATCTTTATTTAACTAGGCAAGTCAGTTAAGAACAAATTCTTATTTTCAATGACGGCCTAGGAACAGTGGGTTAACTGCCTGTTCAGGGGCAGAAAGACAGATTTGTACCTTGTCAGCTCGGTGGTATGAACTTGCAACCTTTCAGTTACTAGTCCAACGCTCTAACCACTAGGCTACCCTTCATGCTGCATTGAAGTTAACCATGTTAAAACCAACACATCCAACAATATATTCCTCTCCATGGAATTGTTGTTGGATATTGACGGGAAACCAAACCAGAGAAAACTTTCTGAATGAACCCGTAGTATGTTTTTCCTTTATCGACAGTTGGTTGAATTGGGACCCAACTATAACTATATGTTGCTGTTGTGGGTTAAGAGTGGCTACACTGAAGGTCCATTCCAGAGAGATTGGTTAATTTCGATTTCAGCTGAATCTTGTTGCTCTGCTTTTTTTCTCCCACTCTTTGATTTCTTAATGAGCGGCTGGGGAGGGATCAGAAGAGCTGGTATTACCTTGTGTAACACCATGTGTTACAATCCACTGTGGACCACTATCTAGTATTTGACCTATCAGCTGACTTATTTATTACTCTGACCTTTTGACGGCCGGGACTCAAAGGTGATGTATCCACATGGACTCCAAATTAACTTGTTCTTCAATAGGACAGTGGCATTAAGACCTTGATGGCTTCTGTAAATGTCCCAATGGTCCTCCATTCAAGATGATCCTACCAGACAGAGAGACTCATATATTGAATAGACAGACCAGCAATCACCTTGAGAGAAAATCATTAGGTCAAAAGAAAAACCTGAACAAGTGCAGCCAACATCTTATCTTTCACATTCAAAATAACCTTGCTATTGTTCAGGGCAGACAATATAATACAGAGAGGCATTATTGGAGGGGAGCCAGAAATATGCCCGATTGAAATCCAAAATAATTGGTCTATGAATGGCTACCTGTAGTCAGGGGTTCACCTTTCAATATGTAACTTTCATTGACCGATGCCCAAATGTGAGTTTGATGCCCACACAGATATCCGAAAATCAATGCACTCAGTGTATTTTGAGGATAGCATAATCCCTTTTCAGCCTTGGTGAGAATGTCAAGCATTTCACTTCAATATCATTAAACATTACATCCACACTTTAATATTTTCATACCATGCATCACCATGGATGAGACACGATCCATAACACACACCCCATTTCCACTATATAATATTAATTCTATCCTTAAGGCATAATACAAAGAGCAAACACATTTGATTATGTCAGTATTCAGGATTTTTACCAGCCTGCAGACAACTCTGTCTGGCAGTTTGCGTAAGACTGACATTGAGTGCGGAACATGGCACCCTACTGGCAGAGCCCATTGCTATGAGCAGTGAGTTGACACTCTAGCATTACATAGGACACTGATAGGCCTGATAAAAATTCAGCCATAAACTGCCACAAGCAGATGGCTGTTCGTGCTGTCTTTACATAAGGCCCAAGGAAACGCCAGCTCCCGCCCTCGCATACAGAGCACTACCGAGGGTAAAATGATGGAATGTCATTGGGTAATGACTACATTTCTAATTAATCTGTTCTTTTAATGGATTTATAATTAATGCTTGTAAGTTTTCAGATGGCATTGGGCCCTTGATGACAACGATAATAATGGTGATGATGATGTTGATGATGGTGATGATAACAGCTCTACTCAGATTTCAGCTCTGCTCTGTCTGACATCCATTCATCCATCCTCTGTATGGTTCTCATATTCTCCCCATCGGGCTGAGAGCATCATTTGTCTTAAGTGTCAAAGGCACTTGACATTAAAGACCATCCGGCTGGCATTTCCGAAAGCAGAGAGAGGGGCTGACAGGGCTCCCTCTGCTGCTATCTGAGCTGCTTGCATGATGCTGATCTGTCTGGAGCCTCACTTGCTGTATTTAAAGTTACAGTCTAGATGACTTTGAGAAACTTGATTCAACCTGAAAGAGTATCTGCTGAAAGAACATCTGCATCAATACATTCACCATGAATGGAAGAGAGTATTGGGAAACTCAAGCCTTGGAAAATCTTCACCATGGATAGGCAACAAAATGGTGGAGAGTTCAATCAGAGTCATCAGAAACATGGAGGTGGTGTAAAGAGCTTTATTAACCACCACAGGTCCACCTCCTTTTTAGTGAGCATTTATCCTTTGCCAAGATAATCCATCTTCATCATTAAGGGAGGTTTCCGAGTCAAAGATGAACAAGGTGATTAGCTCACTAAAGAACTCTAAAGCCAAAGATGTGTTTGGGCTGGACTCTACCTTTCTTAAAAACTACAAAGAGTCACTCATTGTTCCCATTACTAAGGTCACCAACACATCTATTGGTCTCGGGGTGTTTCCAAGGGTATGGAAGTCGGCCATAATAATGGCCATCTTTTAAATCGGGCGACCCTGCTGACGTGAGTAACTACAGGCCCATTAGTTTACTACCTGTGGTGTCAAAGGTTGTTGAAAAGTGTGTAGCAGAACAACTGATTGCCCACCTCAACAACAGCCCCTTCACATTACACTCCATGCAGTTTGGCTTCAGAGTGAAACACTCCACAGAAAAGGCCAACTGCTTTCTTCTGGAAAATGTGAAGTCCAAGATGGACAAAGGGGGCGTTGTTGGGGCTGTGTTTCTGGACCGAAGGAAGGCTTTTGATACTGTTAACCATGAGATTCTCATCACACAATTGTCCAAGGTCAACTTTTCCCCCGATGCCTTGAGATGGATGAAATCATACCTTGAAGGCAGAACTCAGTGTGCCAGAGTGAGCAATGAGCTGTCGCCCACTCTTAGCTATGATGTGGGCGTGCCCCAAGGGTCAATACTGGGGCCCTTCCTGTTCAGCCTGAACATTAATGATCTGCCTTCTGTCTGTACTGGGTCTGAAGTTCAAATGTATGCAGATGATACAGTGATATATGTGCATGCAAAGAACAAACAACAAGCTGCACAAGAACTCACTACTGTAATGGTCCAGGTTACAAAGTGGCTCAGTGACTCGTGTTTGCATCTCAATGTGAAAAAAAATGTTTGCATGTTCTTCACAAAGAGGGCAACAGATGCTACTGAACCAGATGTCTATGTGTCAGGGGAGAAGCTCCAGGTGGTATCTGATTTTAAGTACCTTGGCATCATACTTGATTCCAACCTCTCTTTTAAAAAGCATGTGAAAAGGTCATTCAGATAGCCAAATTCAACCTAGCTAATTTCTGATTTATATGAAATTGTTTGACTACAGAAGTAGCAAAACTGTACTTCAAATATATGATAGTCCCCCACTTAACATACTGCTTGACTAGTTGGGCCCAAGCTTGCTGTACAACATTAAAACCTATTAAGTCTGTCTACAAACTGGCTCTCAAAGTGCTTGATAGTGATGATGGCTATTGGGCTTCCTGTTACATCCTCAGAAAGCATGAGCTCCTGAGTTGGGAAAATCTTGTGCAATAGACCGACGCATGTCTTGTATTCAAGATCCTAAATGGCCTGGCTCCCCCTCCACTCAGTATTTTTGTTAAACAGAAAACCCAAACATATGGCAGCAGATCCACAAGGTCTGCCATGAGAGGTGACTGTATAGTTCCCTTAAGGAAAAGCACCTTTAGTAAATCTGCTTTCTCTGTGAGAGCTTCCCATGTCTGGAATACACTGCCATCAGACACACATAACTGCACCACCTATCACACTTTTAAAAAAAATTATGAATACATGGCTAAAGGTCAATCAGATTTGTGATCATAATCCGTGTATTGTCGCTTTCCATGTTGTCTGTTGTGAGGTGGGGAAACTGTTGCTTTTATGAATTTTGTCTTGCTGCTTTTTGCCCTATGTTGCTCTGTCTGTATGCTACATCTTGCTTGTCCTATGTTGCTCTGTCTGTATGCTACGTCTTGCTTGTCCTGTTGCTCTGCGTGTGCTCACTGCTCAATGATTGTCTATATTGTAATTTATTTTAATAACCTGCCCAGGGACTACGGTTGAAAATTAGCCGGCTGGCTAAAACCGCCACTTTTACTGAAACGTTGATTAATGTGCACTCTCCCTGCATATCAAGAAGCTGATTAAACAGCATGATCATTACACAGGTGCATCTTGTGCTGGGGACAAAAGACCACTCTAAAATGTACAGTTTTATCACAACGGCCTGCATACTCACCAGATAAGTCACCCATTGAGCATGTTTGGGATGCTCTGGAACAACATGTATAACAGTGTGTTCCAGTTCCCCGCCAATATCCAGCAACTTCGCACAGCCATTGAAGATGAGTGGGACAACATTCCACAGGCCACAAGGAGACGTGTGGCACTGCATGAGGCTTTTTGTGGTCACACCAGTTGCTGACTTGTTCTGATCCATGCCCCAACCTTAAGGTATCTGCGACCGACAGATGCATGTCTGCATTCAAATCAAAATCAAATCAAATGTATTTATATAGCCCTTCGTACATCAGCTAATATCTCAAAGTGCTGTACAGAAACCCAGCCTAAAACCCCAAACAGCAAGCAATGCAGGTATAGAAGCACGGTGGCTAGGAAAAACTCCCTAGAAAGGCCAAAACCTAGGAAGAAACCTAGAGAGGAACCAGGCTATGTGGGGTGGCCAGTCCTCTTCTGGCTGTGCCGGGTGGAGATTATAACAGAACATGGTCAAGATGTTCATAAATGACGAGCATGGTCGAATAATAATAAGGCAGAGCAGTTGAAACTGGAGCAGCAGCACAGTCAGGTGGACTGGGGACAGCAAGGAGTCATCATGTCAGGTATTCCTGGGGCATGGTCCTAGGGCTCAGGTGGGGGGGGGGGGGCGCCAACCCAGACAGGATGACCACATCAGTGAATCAACCCACTCAGGTGACGCACCCCCTCCAGGGACGGCATGAGAGAGCCCCAGTAAGCCAGTGACTCAGCCCCTGCAATAGGGTTAGAGGCAGAGAATCCCAGTGGAAAGAGGGGAACCGGCCAGGCAGAGACAGCAAGGGCGGTTTGTTGCTCCAGAGCCTTTCCGTTCACCCTCCCACTCCTGGGCCAGACTACACTCAATCATATGACCCACTGAAGAGATGAGTCTTCAGTAGAGACTTAAAGGTTGATACCGAGTTTGCGTCTCTGACATGGGTAGGCAGACCGTTCCATAAAAATGGAGCTCTATAGGAGAAAGCCCTGCCTCCAGCTGTTTGCTTAGAAATTCTAGGGACAATTAGGAGGCCTGCGTCTTGTGACCTTAGCGTACGTGTAGGTATGTACGGCAGGACCAAATCAGAGAGATAGGTAGGAGCAAGCCCATGTAATGCTTTGTAGGTTAGCAGTAAAACCTTGAAATCAGCCCTTGCTTTGACAGGAAGCCAGTGTAGAGAGGCTAGCACTGGAGTAATATGATTAATTTTTTTGGTTCTAGTCAGGATTCTAGCAGCCCTATTTAGCACTAACTAAAGTTTATTTAGTGCTTTATCCGGGTAGCCGGAAAGTAGAGCATTGCAGTAGTCTAACCTAGAAGTGACAAAAGCATGGATTAATTTTTCTGCATCATTTTTGGACAGAAAGTTTCTGATTTTTGCAATGTTACGTAGATGGAAAAAAGCTGTCCTTGAAATGGTCTTGATGTGTTCTTCAAAAGAGAGATCAGGGTCCAGAGTAACGCCGAGGTCCTTCACAGTTTTATTTGAGACGACTGTACAACCATTAAGATTAATTGTCAGATTCAACAGAAGATCTCTTTGTTTCATGGGACCTAGAACAAGCATCTCTGTTTTGTCCGAGTTTAAAAGTAGAACGTTTGCAGCCATCCACTTCCTTATGTCTGAAACACATTCTTCTAGCAAGGGCAATTTTGGGGCTTCACCATGTTTCATTGAAATGTACAGCTGTGTGTCATCTGCATAGCGGTGAAAGTTAACATTATGTTTTCGAATAACATCCCCAAGAGGTAAAATATATAGTGAAAACAATAGTGGTTCTAAAACGGAACCTTGAGGAACACCGAAATTTACAGTTGATTTGTCAGAGGACAAACCATTCAGAGACAAACTGATATCTTTCCGACAGATAAGATCTAAACCAGGCCAGAACTTGTCCGTGTAGACCAATTTGGGTTTCCAATCTCTCCAAAAGAATGTGGTGATCGATGGTATCAAAAGCAGCACGAGGACAGATGCAGAGCCTCGGTCCGATGCCATTATAATGTCATTTACCACCTTCACAAGTGCCGTCTCAGTGCTATGATGGGGTCTAAAACCAGACTGAAGCATTTCGTATACATTGTCTTCAGGAAGGCAGTGAGTTGTTGCGCAACAGCCTTTTCTAAAATTGAGAGGAATGAAAGATTCGATATAGGCCGATAGTTCCCAGTATTCCCACTCATGGGAAATCCATAAATTACAGCGTCATTTGACTGATTTCCTTATTAACTCAGTGAAATATATTTTTTTAAAAGGTACATTGTTGCGTTTACATTTGTTCAGTATAGTATTTTGGCTAATAAATTGCTCAACTCAAAGAGTAATTTAAAAAAAAACATTTTATGAGCAGTTGTTTCATTTCTCAAAAATATCATTTAACAGGAAAAAATGGATAATCATGTAATGAATATGTCTGTCAATTACTCCCTTGTCCGAGTGAAACAAATTGGGAAGAGAAAGTTAGTGATGCTATGTCTGATATACTGCATGTCTTGACGGTGATGTATGTCTACAGGTTAAAAGTTGTCACATTCAGTCAGACTGATCAAGCAACACTCATATCTATCGAAAGGTTTTTTGATCTACTTTTGACATTCTTGTTGATATATTTTAGACAAGCAATATATGCAAATCCTCTGACACGATTCAGTTCAAAAATGTTCTGATTGGTGAGCTATGCAGGTTTAAGTTGGGTATTGAAAGAACATTTTTATTTCCTGATAAGGGCATATCCATTGAGATGTCACAATGCTGCTTTCGCTGGGCAACCACCTCATCCATTAAATTTGGTTTCAACATCAATTCTAGAGCTCTCAAGACAGATGGATATGTACTAAATATACCATATGCATGCACACAAACGAGAGCGCCTCATCATTGTCATCTTTTCACCCTTACAAAAAAAAAAAAGTATTTATCCTGCTAATAGTCACTTTTTACATGTATATACCTACCTCAATCACCCCTGCATATTCTAATAACCTTAGGATGTCTGAAGAGAGTTTGTTATTGTTTCCTGAAGCAAGAGGTGAGAAGTGGGTGGAAGGAGGAACGTAATTTAAAGACACTTAACATTTGAGTCCTCCAGTTTCATACGTCATCAAATGATGGGTATACAGTATGTAATGAAATGCCACTCTTGCTTTCTGTAGACAACAATAGAGAAAATAACCCTAACTTGAGAAATATGAGTGTGACAGAAGGCAGTACTTTCCCTCCAATGTAAAACCACCCCAGACTGAAAGGATAGTAATGATTTTGCTGTGGAAGTGTTGAGGGAACCGTTGTTTTAATTAAGCAACGAACACCATTGTTGTTCTCATTTTTATTCATAAACAAAAGTTACCAAAAGCTGCGTTGGAGAAAAGGATATAGTATTTATTGAGAAGAGATTAGAAATTAATGATCCATGTATGCCAGATTGTGCAATCAATTTAAATTATCATCAATTTCACACTGCAGCTGCTCTGAAACAGTTCCCTGCTCTTTAAATTTTGAATGATTTCAGTTTATTCTCCTACCATCTCAGACACACTCACATGGATGAAGTGTGGTGGCCCTAGAAGAATCAGCATCTCCTAAGTCATGGAGCAATTATCTCTCCTGGTCTGTAAATTCTATAAAGGCCCTGGTTGCACTGCTCCGGAGCTCCACTTCCTTTCTAACCACTCCGCTAATAAACACTCCTCGTAAGAAGAAAAAAAAATCCCTCTCCAAAGTCACTCATTTCATTAAAATCACCATTACCTACTCTACCTTTTTTAGCTGCTGCCTCCACTCTCCTGGCTGCCTCCACCTGTTCCCATGGGAGGTGATCCCTTCCAGCCAGGCTCTCCTCCCATGTGTAGCAACCCTTGCCGTCCAGAATGTCCTCCCATGTCCATCCCTCCTTATAGTGCTGCTCCTGCTCCCTGTTCCCACACTGCTTGGTCCTTTTTTGGTGGGTGGTTCTGTAACGGTTGTATTTGGTGGAAGAAGGATCAGACCAAAGCGCAGCGTGGTTAGTGTTCATCTTTTTAATAAGAAACTGAACACTCTGAAAAATAACAAAGTGAAAACCGAAACAGTTCTGTCGGGTGCAGACACACAAAGAATGAAATAACCACCCACAAAACACAAAGGAAAACAGGCTACCCAAATATGGTTCTCAATCAGGGACAACGATTGACAGCTGCCACTGATTGAGAACCATATCAGGCCAAACACAGAAATAGAAAATCATAGAAAAACTAACATAGACAACCCACCCAACTCACGCCCTGACCATACTAAAACAAAAAACAATTAATAAGCATTTCTCCTTTGCCAACATAATCCATCCACCTGACAGGCGTGGCATATCAAGAAGCTGATTAAACAGCATGATCATATACACAGGTGCACCTTGTGCTGGGTACACTAAAAGTATACTCTAAAATGTGCCGTTTTGTCACACAACACAATTCCACAGATCTATCATGTGCTGAGGAGACTTTCTGTCTTTAATAAAGCCTTTTTGTGGGGAAAAATTTATTCTGAATGGCTGGGCCTGGCTCCGCAGTGGGTGGGCCTGGCTCCCAAGTGAGTAGACCTCCCAGGCCCACCCATGTCTAGTCATGTGAAATCAATAGATTAGGTAGGGCCAAATGAATTTATTTCAACTGATTTCCTTTTATGAACTGAAACTCAGTAAAATCTTTGAAATTGTTGCATGGTGTGTTTACATTTTTGTTCAGTGTATGTCAGGCCTATTGGGGAATTATAAATTATAGTCTATTGTTTAGATAATATAACTTTTAATCCTTAAGAGTCAATTGACACACCGGTGCATCAATTTAAGTAACACAATAAAACAATTCCCATCAAAATCTGCTAATTTAAGAAAGAGTTATAATTTTTTTGCGTGGCCTGTGAGACAATCCACCACGTCTGACTAAGGCAGCCTTCCACATCTGCGGTGGAAGTTAGCCGAGCTACAACAGCGTTTGTCAGACCATGAGAGATCCAGAAAATCTGTATTCTCACGAAAAATGTCTGTAGCGTCCAAACGGTTTGGCTACAAACTATTACGACCACTCTATGGAAAGGGGAGACCCTCATGAACACAATGGTGTTCTCCTTTTTGCTCTACTACCTAAACAAACTTCCTTTAGATTTTTTGAGGGGGACTATCTGTTGTTACATGTAGTGAACCCCCTGGGGTTATAAATACTTTGCTACAATGACACATTTAACTAACTACCCACCTCATTCCATTCTGGCAGTATGGGCAAGTAATATGTACACCCTCATCCTTTCGGGATACGTGTCTTTCCAGATTCCACAATGATTATTTGGTTGTGGACACTACATCACTCCCTCTCTTGCTCTTGGTACTTCTCATCTTTGTAAGTCACCTTGATTTTGCACTTGTGTGTTTTATCAGTTTCTATATGAAAATATTTAGCGAACTCCATGACAGTAGCTAAGGCAAGGGGCTATAGCAGCACACAAGAAGACTACAAATGCATTCTGGGCTGGTCATGCCCTGAGCTCGTGAAGTGAGCAGTAATGGAGCGGTACTGGAATCAAATTGGAGGGGTGAGAAGGCCGACGCTCCAACCTTTGCGAATCTCACTCCGTGCTCCAGTCAAATTGGGCACGCTCTGCTCCAGCTCCACTCCTCTCCTCTCAGATACTCTGCCTTGCATGGATGGAAACGTGGTTATTGACTAGCTATTACCTTAAGGAACTCCAGGGGTTCATTGAGGAGCTCCAGGGTTCCTCGAGTCACCACTAATAATAAGAACGTATAGTACAGCGTTTCACAACCTTTATTTTTCCAGTGACCGGCGAAACATGGTCTTCCTCTTTTTTAACCATCTCATGTTTAATTTAAAACAAATACAAATTCTAAAAACACCACTAGAGATACATCTCACCACTATAACTCTCCTTGTTTGAATAAATCAGGCCTTCCACTGTGGTGTCGTCAGCAAACTTGATGATGGAGTTGGACTTGTGCGTGGCCACACAGTCATGGGTAAACAGCGAGTACAGCTTCGGGATAAGCACAGACCCCTAGGGGGCCCCATGTTGAGGGTTAGCGTGGCAGAGGTGTTGTGCCTACCCTCACCACCTACACAAAATATTCCAAATTGGTGAAGCACGGAAAACTGGTGCGTGCATCTGTATTCAATCCCTTTGCTATGAAGCCCCTAAATAAGATCTGGTGCAACCAATTACCTTCAGAAGTCACATAATTAATTAATTAAAGTCCACCTGTGTGCAATCTAAGTGTCACATGATCTGTCATATAATCTCAGTATATATGGGGCGGCAGGTAGCCTACTGGTTAGCGCGTTGGACTAGTGACCGAAATGTTGCAAGATCGAATCCCTGAGCTGACAAGGTAAAAATCTGTCATTCTGCTCCTAAACAAGGCAGTTAACCCACTGTTCCTAGGCCGTCATTGAAAATAAGAATTTGTTCTTAACTGACTTGCCTAGTTAAATAAAGTTCAAATAAAAAATATATTACACCTGTTCTGAAAGGCCCCAGAGTCTGCAACACCACTAAGCAAGGGTCTCCATTAAGTAAGTGACACCATGAAGACCAATGAGCTCTCCAAACAGGTCAAGGACAAAGTTGTGGAGAAGTACAGATCAGGTTTGGGTTATAAAAATAGATCAGAAACTTTAAATATCCCACGTAGCACCATTACTATTATTACAAAATGGAAAGAATATGGCACCCCAACAAACCTGCTAAGAGAGGGCCGCCCACCAAAACTCAAGGACCAGGCAAGGAGGGCATTAATCAGAGAGGCAACAAAGAGACCAAAGATAACCCTGAAGGAGCTGCACAGCTCTACAGAGGAGATTGGAGTATCTGTCCACAGGACCACTTTAAGCCGTACACTCCACAGAGCTGGGCTTTATGGAAGAGTGTCCACAATAAAAAATATTTTTAATTTCAAAGGTGTAGGCATGTTGTGTAAATCAAATGATATAAAATCCCCCCCAAAAATTTTTAATTCTAGGTTGTAAGGCAACAAAATAGGAAAAATGTCAAGGTGGGTGAATAGTTTCGCAAGGCACTGTAATTTCGTATGGTAGGGAAGGCATCGTTAGGCAGTTCACATCTGGGTCTTCATTTAAAATCTGTTATAGACTTTAATCCTTGCCACATGCATCGAACAGGCCTGTTGCGGTGACTGTATTACCGCCACACCGGCAGTCATATGTCATGACCTCAGTAAAATTCTATGTGACAATTGAATCATGGTAATCTCCTTTTATGCATGTGTTAGTAGTACCCAACTTTCTAATGATCATCAGGTCACTAATGGCCTTGAACTCAGGGCTCTATAGTCCCTCTAACAACTCATACATCAATGCAAATGCAATCAAAAATAACAATATGTGCTTTTAACTTAGGGCTTGGCCCCTTTTTGCTCAATTTCTGCCTGAATGACGTGACCAAAGGAAACTGCCTCTAGCTCAGGCCCTGAATCCAGGATATGCATATAATGGGTACCATTGGAAAGAAAACACGTTGAAGGTTTTAGAAATGTTAAAATATGTAGGAGAATATGACACAATAGAAATGGTAGGAGAAAATCCAAAGACAAATCAACCAGAATTATTTTTTTGAGAGAGACCATCCTCTTAGAAATGCAAGAGAAAGGTCATATTGTATATTAGCTCCCTGGATGCAATTCCTATGGCTTCCACAGGATGTCAGCAGTCTATGATCAAGTTTCAGGCTTGTAACTTCAAAAACGAATAAGAAATAACAGTTTTTGTAGAAGGACATAGTTCTGGAAATCCCTGTTTGGGCGCTATGAAGAAATTACGAACTTTCTAAAATCGGTTTCCTATTGAACATACTTCTTTCCGAAATAAATATTATAGTTTGATTAAATTTTAGGGTATCTGAGGAGTAAATATAAACATATTTTCACTTGTTGAAACTTGCAGAGAAAGTATAGGGGTAGATTTTCGGATTCCTTTCTCTGCAAGTTGAACGAGTTGAACGAGTGGATTGGTCAAATCGATGGCACCAACTAAACAGACTTTTTAGGATATAAAGAAGGATTTTATCTAACAAAACAACACTGTAGTCATGGCCAAAAGAAGAGACTGACACAATTTTGAGAATGACACAAATATTAATTTTCACAAAGTCTGCTGCCTCAGTTTGTATGATGGCAATTTGCATATACTCCAGAATGTTATGAACAGTGATCAGATGAATTGTAATTAATTGCAAAGTCCCTCTTTGCCATGCAAATGAACTGAATCCCCACAAAAACATTTCCACTGCATTTCAGCCCTGACAAAAAAGGACCAGCTGACATCATGTCAGTGATTCTCTCGTTAGCACAGATGGCAGTGTTGACGAGGACAAGGCTGGAGATCTCTCTGTCATGCAGATTGAGTCGAATAACAAACTGGAAGCTTCAAAAGGAGGGTGGTGTTTGGAATCATTGTTCTTACTCTGTAAACCATGGTTACCTGCAAAGAAATATGTGCCGTCATCATTGCTTTGCACAAAAAGGGCTTCACAGGCAAAGATATTGCTGCCAGTAAGATTGCACCTAAATCAACCATTTATCGGATAATCAAGAACTTCAAGGAGAGCGGTTAAATTGTTGTGAAGGATTCAGGGCGCCCAAGAAAGTCCAGCAAGCACCAGGACCGTCTCCTAAAGTTGATTCAGCTGCAGGATCGGGGCCCCACCAGTACAGAGCTTGCTCAGGAATGGCAGCAGGCAGGTTTGAGTGCATCTGCATGCACAGTGAGGTGAAGACTTTTGGAGGATGGCCTGGTGTCAAGAAGGGCAGCAAAGAAGCCACTTCTCTCAAGGAAAAACATCAGGGACAGACTGATATTCTGCAAAAGGTACAGGGATTGAACTACCGACGACTAGGATAAAGTCAATTTCCTGATGAATCCCCTTTCCAACTGTTTGGGGCATCTGGAAAAAAGCTTGTCTGGAGAAGACAAGGTGAGCGCTACCATCAGTCCTGTGTCATGCCAACAGTAAAGCATCCTGAGACCATTCATGTGTGGGGTTGCTTCTCAGCCAAGGGAGTGGACTCACTCACAATTTTGCCTAAGAACACAGCCATGAATAAAGAATGGTTCCAACACATCTTCCGAGAGCAATTTCTCCCAACCATCCAGGTACAGTTTGGTGACGAACAATGCCTTTTCAGCATGATGGAGCACCTTGCCATAAGGCAAAATTGATAACTAAGTGGCTCGGGGAACAAAACATTGGTATTTTAGGTCCACGGCCAGGAAGCTCACCAGACCTTAAGCCCATTGAAAACTTGTGGTCGCTCCTAAAGAGGCAGTTGGACAAACAAAACCCCACAAACTCTGACAAACTCCAAGCATTGATTATGCAAGAATTGGCTGCCATCAGTCAGGATGTGGCCAGAAGTTAATTGACAGCATGCCAGGGCGGATTGCAGAGGTCTTGACAAAGAACGGTCAGCACTGCAAGTATTCTCTTTGCGTCAACTTCATACTATGGTCAATAAAAGCCTTTGACACTTATGAAATGCTTGTTATTATACTTCAGTATCCCATAGTAACATCTGACAAAAATATCTAAAGACACTGAGGCAGCAGACTTTGTGAAAATTATTATTTGTGTCATTCTCAAAACCTTTGGCCACTACTGTACCTGTGATAGCTGAGACCCTTTGGATGACAAATCAGAGGAAGATTTTCAAAAACTAAGTGAATATTTAATCATTATATGTGAGTGTATGAAACCTGTGCCGGTGGAAAAATATTTTGATGTGGGGCGCCGTCCTCAAACAATCGCATGGCATGTTATCACTGTAATAGCTACTGTAAATCGAACAGTGCAGTTAGATTAACAAGAATGTAAGCTCTCAGCCAAGACACTTATATGTACCTACATTTTTTAAATCCATAATATTTATAATTATTTATTTGAATTATGCACCCTCCAGTTCCACCGAGAAGTTCAATCTCAGCTGCGGTTGTGATATATTGGTTCACACTATCACTTGTTAATTAATTTTGACTGCATGGTACTGTACACAGTGACTTCAGAAAGTATTCACACCCCTTGACTTTTTCTACATTTTGTTGTGTTACAGCCTGAATTTAAAATGGATTAAATTGAGATTGTATGTCACTGGTCAACACACAATACCCCATAATGTCAAAGTGGAATTATATTTGGACACATTTTTATAAATTGACAAAAATTAAAGCTGAAATGTCTTGACTCAATAAGAATTCAACCCTTCTATTATGGCAAGCCTAAACAAGTTCAGCAGTAAATATTTGCTTAACAAGTCACACAAGTTGCATGGACTCACTATGTGTGCGATAATAGTGTTTAACATGATTTTTGAATGACTACCTCGTCTCTGTACAACCACACATAAAATTATCTGTGGTCCATCAGTCGAGCAATGAATTTCAAACACAGATTCAACCACAAAGACCAGGGAGGTTTTCCAATGCCTTGTAAAGAAGGGCACCTATTGGTAGATGGGTAAAATAAATAAATAAATAAATAATATCCCTTTGAGCATGGTGAAGTTATTAATTACAGTTTGGATGGTGCATCAATACACCTAGTCACTACAAAGATACAGGTGTCCTTCCTTACTTCAAATAATTGAGAAAATACTGGAGATACCAGGTAAATTATACATCAGACTGAATAACACAGCATTACAACAAACATCTACGGTGACAGTTGAGAGGCCTGCTTGCACCGACCAGCCTCGACTCATCATCTGAGGCAGTCTCAGTTGACTGAGAATATTTGTAAAATGTGCTGGGAATCCAAACAGTTCATAAATGACTTAGTCCAGACCTGTCACAAGACACTATCCCCTGATGAGTACATGCCGCAGCAAAGGATTGTCTAATTAGAGGTGCATTGAAAATCTGGCCTGAAGATCCCCAAAGCAATTCTTTTGTAATATGTATTGCATAAAATGGCTCTCGGTAGGCCTGGGATTATTAGGTTGGCTTTGTTTCTGTCTGCATCGCAAACACTCAACTCACCAGAAAGAGTTACAGCTTCATATTAAATTATCCTATCGTCTATACTCTGCTTTTTATGTAGGGAAATCTTTGAGTCATTTTCTAATTGTTGGTGAACTAGACCTTTAAGCCCATTATCCATACACTGCTTTCAATATCAAACAACCTCTATATACAGTATATTGAATGCATTGTAATGCATTCTAATGAACTGAGGAAAGGTACTGTACATGGACAAGCATATTCCCTTTACCTCTCCCTCAACCTTTTTTTGAAATGCAGGAGTGACAGTTAAATAGCAGCTTGGAGCACTCTCTCTCTTCCTTTTCTCTCTCTTCCCTAACTTTGTTCATTTATAAAGCAGTTTGCTGGGTGCACTCTAGGAATAGAATGCTAATGTGGTTCCAGTGACTCTTGGTTACAGCCAGGCTCAACTAACAGCCTGCCTCTGAAAAGGTGTTTATCCTCCTGTAGGAATGCCTCTGCTTGTTAGCTTCATGACATTTCTGCATGTTCTTTTACTTCTGTAGAGTCTAAGACGTTGGGAGAGGGGGAAAACTAAGCTGACATATCGAATATTGTTAAGATGATTATAATATGGATCATTTAGCTATTTGATTTTGAATTTTAGGACTCCTTTAGGTATAACAAAAATATATTAAATTGTTTATGGATAAAATATAGATTTTGGCCTTTACTACTAAAGCCCATAGAAACACATTATAATAACAAACTCATAATTGGCAAACATTACAGTAAAAAAAATAAATCATAAGAAACAAGGTTTTGAAGTGTCTGTCCTAAATCTAGGAGATATGAAAAACTCAGGAAATCAACAGTACAAGTCAAATGTTTGGACACACCTACTCATGCAAGGGTTTTTCTATATTTTTACTATTTTCTATATTGTAAAATTTTAGTGAAGACATCAAAACTATTAATTAATACATATGGAATCATGTAGTGACCAAAAGTATCAAGCCTTTGCCTTGATGACAGCTTTGCACACTCTTGGCATTCTCTCAACCAGCTTTTTAATTATTTACTTTTATTTAACATTTATTTAACTAGGCAAGTTTCATGAGGAATGCTTTTCCAATAGTCTTGAAGGAGTAGCCACATATGCTGAGCACTTGTTGCCTGCTTTTTCTTCATTCTGCAGTCCAGCTCAGGTCGGGTGATTGTGGAGGCCAGGTCATCTGATGCAGCACCATCACTCTCCTTCTTGGTCAAATAGCCCTAACACAGCCTGGAGGTGTGTTTTGGGTCATTGTCCTGTTGAAAAACAGATTATAGTCCCACTAAGTGCAAACCAGACGGGATGGCAAATCGCTGCAGAAGGCTGTGGTATCCATGTGGGATAAGTGTGCTTTAAATTCCCCCAAAATCCAAGACAGTGTCACCAGCAAAGCACCCCCACCACCATCACACCTCCTCCTCAATGCTTCATGGTGGGAACCACACATGCAGAGATTATTCGTTCACCTGCTCTGCGTCTCACAAAGACACGGCGGTTGGAACCAAAGATTTCAAGTTTTCAGACCAAAGGACACATTTCTCCCAGTCTAATGTCCATTGCTCTTGTTTCCTGGGATAACCAAATCTCTTCTTATTATTGGTGTCCTTTAGTAGTGATTTCTTTGCAGCATTTTGACCATGAAGGCCTGATTCATGCAGTCTCCCCTGAATAGTTGATGGTGAGATGTTTCTGTTACTTGAACTCTGTGAAGCATTTATTTGGGCTGCAATCTGAGGTGCAGTTAACTCTCAATCAACCACAAGAGCATTAGTGAGGTTGTGCACTGATGTTGGGCAATTAGGCCTGTCTCGCAGTTGGCGTTCCAATTCATCCCAAAGGTGTTCGATGTGCTTGAGGTCAGGAATCTGTGCAGGCCAGTCAAAGTTCCTCCACACCGATCTTGACAAACCATTTCTGTATGGGCCTTGCTTTGTGCAAGGGGGCATTGTCATGCTGTCATGCATTGTCGTTCGTCAGACTGCCAGATGGTGATGCGGGATTTATCATTCCAGAGAATGCATTTCCACTGCTCCAGAGTCCAATGGTGGTAAGCTGTACACCACTCCAGCTGACGCTTGGCATTGCGCATGATGATCTTAGGCTTGTGTCCGGCTGCTTGGCCATGGAAACCCTTTTCATGAAGATCCCGTTTGAACAGTTCTTGTGCTAACGTTGCTTCCAGAAGCATTTTGGAACTCGGTAGTGATTGTTGCAACCCGAGAACATACGATTTTTATGCACTACATGCTTCTGCTCAAGGCGGTCCCGTTCTGTGAGCTTGTGTGGCCTAGCACTTGGCGGCTGAGCCATTGTTGCTTCCCGGACATTTTCACAAAACCAGCACTTACGGTTGACCGGGGAAGCTCTAGCAGGGCAGAACTGACTTGATGGAAAGGTGGCATTCTATGACGGTACCACGTTGAATGCAAATGAGCTTTTCCGTAAGGCCACTCTACTACCAATGCTTGTCTGTGGAGATTGCATGGCTGTGTGCATGATTTTATACAGGTGTCAGCAACGGGTGTGGCTGAAATAGCCAAATCGACAAAGTTTTAGGGGTGTCCACATACTTTTGCATATAGTGTAGATTGATTCACCAGTGGGTCAATCGACTCTAGAGGGTTAACTTTGCATTTTTCTTTCATTTTCGTTTTTTTAATGCAAATGTAGAGATCAACAATAACAGTTTGGGTGTTATTTGATGTTGAAGAGTTATAGGCTATGTATTTGTTTTTGTGGAACTCTTTGGTAAGAGGTCTGGATATAGTGGTGTAATTATTTTCTGGTGATGAAAGCGTTAGAGGTGTCAAAGTCATCCTTTTATCTGCATTACTGACCCCATGCTGCTCTCCCCCTCACTGAGGTTTGATTTTGAAGGGCACTTTGCTCTGGGTCCCAAGACACTTTACCCCCCACAGGCAGAAACTACGAAGGGATATTCTTTGAACTTCTCACTTAGAAGTTATCATGATTATCATATTCTCAAATCAGAAATACTCAATACTTCTCTTGTCCGAAACTTTATATTCTAGTTGGAGTTTTATTTTTCTCACAGCATTGTCAAGCTATGTACAGGTAACTGCCAAAATAAAGGAAACACCAACATAAAGTGTGTTAATAGGGCGTTTGGCCACCACGAGTCGGAACAGCTTCAATGCACCTTGGAATAGATTATACAAGTGTCTGGAACTCTATTGGAGGAATGCCTAGAAATTCCATAATTTGGTGTTTTGTTAATGGTAGTGGAAAACTGTTTCAGGCGCCACTCCGGAATCTTCCATAAGTATTCACATGCCATGGACGTCTCTAGTGACTGAGATGGCCGTGCCATATGGTTTACATCGTTTTCATGTTTTCAAACCTTTCAGTGACCACTCGTGCCCTGTGGATTGAGGCATTCTCACCCTATGGGTGCATAGCTATGGTACCCAAAATAATGGCCAAATGGCCTGACAAGCATTTTATACATGACCCTATGCATGATGGGATGTTCATTTCTTAATTAACTCAGGAACCATACCTCTGCGGAAGCACCTGCTTTCAATATACTTTGTATTCCTCATTTAATAATGTGTTTCTATTATTTCGGAAGTTACCTTTAGCTCAGGAATTCTTGAAAGACGGAACAATCCATTTTTTTTCACAAATGTTATTCTTAATATTAACAACATTTGAAATGTATATTTTGATAGACCAAAGTATCAGCTATCATACCATGCAAAGGAACAACCTAATTCTTACATTTCATAAAAGGCAACTAACTGGATTTATGTCAACTTCGTTAGCAGGACCACTGGAAAAAGTGTTGTGAGACGACATTTGCCACAACATTTTTCAATCAGAGGTTGCAGCTCCACACCACTTTCGATTTAGTTTAATAAAACATATTGAAGTAAATTGTTAAAAGAGGGGCAAAGTGCTGTTTCTTTTTCTGATTTGCCTCATGATTTGTGAACTTGCACACAATTTCTCTGTCCTTCACAACGGTGTGCTGCTGCAGCCTCTTTGCGTGTCTTGACCAATCAGATTCACGGAAATCGCAGGTCAGGCACAACACAAAAAGCTCAAGGTGTGCTCTCCACTTTCCTCCGGTATTTATTTAGCAAGCGTGATAACACATCACTCCCGACAGATACAAGCAAAAGTTCTTACATAAATATAGCAGCCCATACACCTAAATATTAACGTCTCTGTGTCTGTATATAGGAAACCCCCTAGTCCTTCATTAAAATATAATTAATATGAACAAGTACAAGGTTGCTGCAGTTTGACAAGGTTTTCATCCTCCCCAAGGCCAGGAGTTTTTCCTGGAGTTTTTAAAACCATGTGACCTGATTGAAAGACTATTAACCCACCATAGCCCAAATGAAACCTTTTTACAATGGATTAGTCACATCATACCGTGTAAGAACCGTGTTTAAAGGCCTTGATTGATTATTTGTAACTTATATAATGCTATATAATGCTCCAGGGCTAATTTTGTTAGCATTTTGGCATGTTTTTTTTAGATTCAGAACATAGAACAAAGTGTATAAATAAAACATTATACCTTAGATCTAGCACAGCAATACTTAAATAGTTGAAGCATATGTTGCAGAACAGTGATTAAAATATTATTTCAGATTATTTACAAAAAAAATCTATTTTAAGAGGGTTAGCCATCAGTGACGCAGTTCAATTCTAAATCAAATAGAATTTGTCACATGCTTTGTAAACAACGGGTGTAGACTAACAGTAAAAGGCTTACTTATGCGCCCTTCCCAAGAAAAAAGAGAGAAAAAAGATAAATAGAAAAATAATTACATGAGGAATAAATACAAAATAAGCAACGATAACTTGGCTATACTTGGTTACCAGTACCAAGTCGATGTGCAGGGGTACGAGGTAATTGAGGTAGATATGCACATATACATTGTGTTCCCGAAAGTATTCACATCCATTGACGTTTTCCATATTTTGTTGTGTTATAGCCTGAATTTAAAATGGATACAATTGAGACTTTGTGTCACTGGCCCACAAACAATACACCATAATGTCAAAATGGAATAATGTTTCTAGATGTTTTTACAAATGTGCTATGGCAAGCCTAAATCATTTCAGTAGTAGAAATGTCGTAAATTAGTCACATAATAAGCTGCATGGCCTCACATTGTGGGCAATAATAGCGTTTGTATATTTTCAAACATGGTGGTGGCTGCATCATGTTATGGCTATGCTTGTCATCGGCAAGGGGAGTTTTTTTAATAAAAGGAAACGGAATAGAGCTAAGCACAGGGAAAATCCTATAGAAAAACCTGGTTCAGTCTGCTTTCCAACTGACTCTGGGAAAAAATGTGCCTTTCACCAGGACAACAACCTAAAACCCAAAGGCCAAAAATACACTGGATTTGCTTGTGAAGACGACATTGAATGTTCCTGAGAGGTCTAGTTATAGTTTTGACTTACATTGGCTTGAAAATCTATGGCAAGACTTGGAAATAGCTGTCTGGCAATGAACAACAATTAACTTGAAGATTTTTTAAATAATTCATATGCAAATATTATACAATTCTGGTGTGCAAAGCTCTTTAGAGAATTACCCAGAATGACTGCCAAACGTGATTCTAACCTGTATTGTCTCAATGGTTTGTATACTTATGTAAATGAAATATTTCTGTATTTAACTTTCGATCAATTAGTAAAATTGTCATTATTGAATCCATTTTTAATTCAGGCTGTAACACAACAAAACATGGAACAAGTCATGAGGCATTAATGCTTTCTGAAGGCACTGTAAGTGGGGATGAAGTGTCTAGGCATCAGGACAGATAAACAGTAGCAGCAGCGTATGTAATGAGTCAAAATAATTAGTGCAAAAGGGGTCAATGAGGGTAGCCATTGGTTAACTATTCAGCAATCTTGTAGCTTGGAGGTAGAAGTTGAAGATGCTCTCGATGCAGCTGTAGAAATATTTTAGAATCTGAAGGCACATGACAAATCTTTTCAGCCTCCTGAGGGAGAAGAGGCATTGTCGTGCCTTCTTTACGACTGTGTCGGTGTGTGTGGACCATGATAATTCCTTAGAGATCTGGACACCGAGGAACTTGAAGCTCTTGACCTGCTCCACTACAGTTGACAAGCCACTGACGGAGTTGACAACAAATACTTAAAACAGACATATTTTGCCTCTAAATATATTTTTTTTACTTGAAAATTCCCAATAAAAACAACAATTCTGTTAGATCTTACAGCACTCAGAGTTGATGTTTGACAAAAATCAGTCAGAATTGAATATCATTATGTTTTTCTTCATTCAAGTGATATAAACAGTTGCAATTTAGTTTTTCCCCAGTTGCTTTATGACTAAAACCTATCTTAATCTGTCAGGGAGATGGAGTTGACAGTTTATGGATGTGACAATAGTGATTTCAACATTGTTTGTTTAAATCTATCGAAAGTAGAGAACTTTACAGACCATGAGTGGTCTTGTTGCACTACATGTAATGAGGACATGAAGAAGGGGTCCTTATACTGTATCTGACCCTCCTCAAACTCGATTCGTTCAGGAGTTTAGACAAATCTGACAGAGTAACCAAAAACCACAATTTCTTAAGGAATCACAGTTTTGAGAGAAATATTCCTTTAAGTCAGAAAGGGCTACTGAAAGATGCTACATAATACCCTTGTTTAAGTTCATATTCATTGTTGCCAGTTTTTAGAATTGAAATTTTTTGCGGGGGGAGAGTTTGAAATTGTGATCCTTTGCTCCAGACATTTCACAGAGCAGCCATGGAAATTAATAATGTTGAACATTAGAACAATCCTTCACAAATCTTTCCCCTAACTCATATTTTTCTCAAATAATGCTACGAAATGCAACAAAATGTTCAACTATAAAAAGTACGTTTCCCTGCTGGAAAATGATTGTCCCAACTTTTAAGAATCCCTCACGTTTGAGGGTTTTGTGTTCACAGCCTGAGTGGCTAAGCAATGGCGATTGCTAGCCAGACACCCGAACTAATGTCATTTTACAATGCATCATCGTTGGAACTAAAAGTCAAGATTGATTTGTGATTATACAAACCATGCCGGGCGGAAACTGCCATCTCAGTAATGGGTGCTGATCTAGTCTCGTCTAGTCCGGGGGACAGGTGGGGGGAAGGGGGAGTGGAGGGGGGACAAAATGCCAGAGGAGCCTCCTCAGAAGAATTATCGATCTCTTTGCAGAGCCTTTTGTTCTCCCAGGTAATGAAGCAGACTATTGATTTATCGGCCGGTGACGGTTACCTTTTGCCTCCTCTTGTGTTTGCTGTTCCCAGTTAACTGCAAAGTCCCCACGAGGGGACTTTTTTCAAAGGGAAACCTGGGATCTTACTTCCTGTATCATAGTACAATGGTTTTAATGTGTTTTTCTTTTGTCCACTGTTGATACAGTCCCAAAATGTTTTGCATGTCAGCAGTCAAGTTGTCAAGATACTGGACTTTCAAGAAGCTAAGTGTCTCTGGCCACATCATCATGGTGATGATGCAAAATGCATTTTGCCTCATAATGGGGATGTGGATTATGTGGCACAATCATAATTACATAGACTAATTTAAAAAATACTAAATATGTTCGATATAACAGACCAAGCAGCACCGTTCACTTCATTATTACACTCTTTGATCTTACATTAGAAATTCAACTATGCTAAATTACTTGAATGTATAATTGAATGTGTGAATGCATTTCCAACATGGTATAATGTGGAGTGCAAGAAAATTGGTCAGTGTAGCAAATGTTATGATTGTGTCTGTGACAGGGGTAACACGTCTTTCTTTTACATTTATCATAACATCATAATGACCTATTTCAGAATAATTAAATGTCTCTCTTCTATGGGCAGCCATGTCTTATTAAGGCATTCAGGTTAGAAAAAGAACTGCGTTATGAACAGTAAAAGCATAAAAGTATGCAATCTAGTTGCAACAGGACAGTCATACAGTACATGAGCAAAGTTATTATATCTGACACTTTTGATTGACATCTCAGTAAAGGTCAGACTTTCCTTCATCAAAGCCTCTCCTCTGCCCACTCAGTGTCTCAAAAGGGACATGGCGGGACTCCACAGTATGGATAAAAACAATTTACAAGCTCACAATAATGAATTATGGCCAGCCTCGCCAGGATGGGTTATAGAACTGAGCCTGGTAATTGCAGAACAAGCAGAGGGCTGTTAAACATCATAATTATAGTCACCTACCTGGTAATTTTTTCATTTTTACCACAGAAAGAATAAATGGGCAGACAGAATTTATTTTCCTCCGTTTTTTCTTTTTACTCCAGCGTCCCTAGCTCACTTACTGTGAGATGAAAAGGTTTAATTTGTTGGCGGGTTGATGTGAGATGATGGGATGTAAAGTTTTCATCTGTTCTCTGTCTCACCTTTAATGGGACATGTTAACCAGGAGTAGGTGGATAGTGTTCTGATGGTTTTCGGGGAAATAATTAACTTGTAAAGACCAAAAAGACAATCAGGACCTTACTTTTTCCATCTCTTCACAGTGGCCATGTTCTGACACTCCTGCATCCAAAGGACACCCTGAAATTCAGTTATACATCCAGCACACACCTCAGCATCAATCCATGTTCATCCGTGTTACCCTTCTTGGAGTTTGTCTTATGACATGAGAAGGATTTGATAAGAGGAGCAGACAAATGGAGGTTACAGTCATTGACCTTCATAGGTGTGTGACCGCTCCCCTGGACAGACAAGCCATGAGACACAGGCGATGTTAGTAAATGAGATCTGACACCTTATAGTCCTGACATTTAATACTGCAGGTATGGATCTGTTGCCAAGTAAAGTAGAGGGGCATCACTCCTGGTTCTAGAGGGCAGTTGGAGTGTCTACTAATCTGCTCCAATTCAATCTGCTTTCAGATAAATAAATACAAAAATTCACCCTGTGTGTTTCTAGCCATGACCCAAATGGAACCAGTCTTACGACAAACTCCGCTTTGTTCACTTCTTTCAGCACCTGTAGTATGTGTGTTCGTGTGTGTGTGCACATTCACTGTACATAACCTATAGTTTTTTGTAAAATAATTAGGGCTTCAATTGTTCCTTTAACAAAGTCTACTAATCAATTAGGATAAATAAGCTTGATCACAAGCCATACACGAACCACATAAATGAGTAATAGAGATTCCTGATGATTTCATCAAACTCCTCTATCATGTTTAATTTCATTCACTCAGTTTAAGTGGTTTCAATTCCTGCGATTAATGTGTTGAATGTCTTACAATGAGATGTGATAACAGCTGTTCCTCGGCTCTAAGTAAGTTTGACAAAAAATATCCCCAGTTGTTAATCCATTATGTTTTAATAACAAGTCATCTACAAAACTGACTGACACCACTGTATTCTGGTCATTATGGAAAGTGCACGGTCACATAAGCAAAATAACATATAAAAGAGTTACAAACAAACAGACTGTACCATGTTTCTTAAAAAGTTCCTCCAGTTGGCTTCAGTATATACTGTATAAATGAGAAGGGTTGAATTTAAACAAGATGGTCAAATGGATGTGGAGAGAGTGTTAAATATATCAATTTCTAGATCTGCTTTTGTTTACAGATGTCAGAGTTTGCGTGTGACTTCTCTCGACCAAAAAGCACCGGCTATCAGCACCTCCCAAGTCATTGAGTTGCCACACAACTGAAAGCCAAACAACATTATTCAGTTGTCCTTCTCATCCAACTGCTCCATTTAGCACATAGTTTTACAGTCTTGTAATCCAGAGAATCAACAAACCACTGAAAGCCAAAATACTGTACCAGTACACCATTCTGCTGTCCAATAGTTCACCCTTGTAGCCGTTTATCTGTAACGTCCCCCATTCGTCCCCTAGTAACTGTTAACTACACAGCTTGGTTGTCTCGTAATCCAGAGAGTTGGGCAGGCGGTTGCTAAAGGCCTGCAGTGAGGCATGTATGCGGACCACCTCGCTGGCGGTCAGTTTGAGCCGGTGTCTGAGCAGACAGGAGAACAGGTCCAGTCTCTGCTGACCTGGAGGGGACAGTCGGTTGACCCGGTCCCTGATCTCCAGCAGCTGCAGCAAGGCCGTGTCCTGGGAACCCTGGGTGTGCGGGTAGTCCAGCTGCAGGATCAGGTCGCGGATCGCTTCTGGGTCAAAGTGCATACTGTAGCCAAACACCTGGATGCTGTTGATCTTCATGTAGCCCAGATTCCGAGAAGAATCCAGAATTTCTAATGGCTCATAGTAGAGGCTGTCGTTCACCGCCCCTGCCGGGCCTCCACCGCCTTGCGTCTTTATCCGGCTCCGCAGGTAGATGTGGATAGTCTCGAAGAAGGTCTTCCACTTGTTGCCCAGCGTCAGGGTCCAGTTAAAGCACTCCAGGGGCAGGTCCAGTTTGGTGGCTGTCCAGTCCGGGAAGCTGTTCTCACTGACGGGAATGTACCAGCTCTCAGAGTGGCTTCCTCCAAAGGGGTTGATGTAGAGGGTGAGGACAGGCTCCAGGGTGCTGTTCTTGGTCAGGCAGATCTGGAGAGACACGCCCAGCAGCATGTGGACCAGGTTGGACTTGTACTTGTTGCTCTTCAGAGTCAGCAGCATCCTCTTCCTCCAGGAAGGGTCAAACCAGCTGTTCAGACGCATATCATTACTGATGAAGATGGCGTGGACCTGGAAGGACATATTCATGGTTGTTTAAGTTGTTAGGACAATATGTCTATCTACTTTCTCAAGATCATACGGAATATTACAAAACATGCATCCTCGTATGCAATAAGGCACTAAAGTAATACTGCAAAATATTTGACAAAGCAATTTACTTTATGTCCTGAACACAAAGTGTTAAGTTTGCTTGTAATCGTTAAGGACTAAGGGAGTTTTTCAGGATAAAAAATAAACAGAATGGAGCTAAGCACAGGAAAAGTCCTAGAGGAAAACCTGGTTCAGTCTTCTTTCTATCAGACATTGGAATGCAAATTCACCTTTCAGCAGGACAATAACCTAAAAAACAAGGCCAAATCTACAATGTAGTTGCTTACCAAGAAAGTGAATTTTCCTGAGTGGCCAAGTTATTGTTTTGAATTAACTCTACTTGAAAGTCTATGACAAGACCTGAAAATGGTTGTCTAGCAATAAACAACAACTCATTTGACAGAGCTTGAACAATTTTGAAAACAGTAATGGGCAAATTCTGCACAATCCAGGTGTGGAAAGCTCTTAGAGACTTACCCAGAAAGACTCACAGCTGTAATCACTCCCAAAGCTGCTTCTACAAAGTATTGACTCAGGGGTGTGAATACTTACGTAAATTAGACATATATGTATTTCATTTTCAATACATTTGCAAAAATAATTGTTTACATGTTTCACTTTGTCATTATGGGGCATTGTGTGTTGATGTGCGCGAAATGTTCATTTAATAAATTTGGCTGTAACACAACAAAATGTGGAATAAGTCAAGGGGTATAAATACTTTCTGAAGGCACTGTATTTACCTCCAGCCTACGGTCAGCCCTCTGTAGAAGGTATCTCAGCTCCAGGTCCTGTAGGTCTGTCTCAAAGCCCAGGTAGTTCTCTGTAGAGTCAGCCACCATGGGTCTGCAGACCCCCTGGGTTAGGCCGTATCCAGGGTTGCAGCTTCCACAGCGGGTGTGGTTGTCTAGGGCGCAGGCTGCGCAGGCGGGGCCCTCTCCGATGGCACATGGCGGGGACAGCTGGCAAGGGCTGTGCTCGTAGCTGCAGGTACAGCTGTGGAGCTCTTCAGAGAACGAACCCAGCTGGTTGTTTTCAGAACAGTAGAGGAGAGACTGGAAGTGACTCAGCCAGTAGGACTGGGGCCTGGGACGGAGACAGAGAGACACAATGGAATATAACATAGGATGGCAATACAGTAGGTGAATGAAAATTGATGTGAATTTAATTGGTTTATTGTATAAAAAAAAAATCTGTGCAATTGTACCTAGTAACAGTTACTCTTACCAGGAACTAATAATGCATGTTTGAGTTCATTTAAACAAACATATACCATTAATGCATTCTGCAATTTTGTTTGTTTGTAGTATTGTAAAAAAAAAAATACAAAGAGACAAACATATTGCTTCATCTGTGAAATAGACATGCAGAAAGTAAACCTGCATAATTTGGACTAATGGTCAAAGTTTGAGCACAAAGGCTGCGGCCGCAAAACTAGCCCAATCATGATATTTTTTCCACAAATTGGTATTTTGACATCAAATTATTTCACATCAGATTTTTTTCAGAGCTGATCTGATTTCTCAAAAGACCAATTAGTGAAACAAATATCAAAATTGGGCTGCCTGTCTGAACACAAAGTGTAGTTTAAACCGATTCTGAAGTCGTATTATTACTCGCTGTATAAAACTGAGCCGCCGTCTCCCTGTAGATTATTCCTTCATAATTGTCAGCAGTGGAACTGGCCCCTGGAAGTTATATCAATCACGCATCTCTCGTCTGTGTGAAGCACTGCGAACTAAAGCCATGTAGGGGAGCCTCCCAGTCAAAATGACAAACATTCCACTCCCTCTCTCCACAGTCTATAGTCACAAAATAAGTATAGTGCTTTACATTTTCCTCACAGCGGCAGTAATAACGTAGATAAACACTGCTTGGCTTGCTTCCTGTTTCTCCCACTCACACAGGGGTAGATGGAGAGGATTGCTATCAGCTTCCTGGATGGGTGATTAAAGTGTAATTGGGGCTCAGTGGTAAGAGGTGTAATGTGGGAGCAGAGTGGGACTCTCACAGTTCTCTGGGTAGACGGATGTGAGGCTGCCTCTGACACCTCTTGCTGAGGCTGAATAGCTTGAACACCACTCTCTGGGCTCGTCTGAAGAGCACTCTCATGCTGTTCTCCAGCTGCTCGTAGCGCCACTGGAACACGCCATCCAACGACCACAGGTGCTGGATTGTCGTCACGTTCAGGAAGAAGTTCTGCGGGAGCCTCGTCAGAAAGGTCTTGAACTCATCTGGCAGAAAGAGAGTGAAAATTAAAAGGTGATTGTTTTGAAATTAACATTTCATGAATATGGCCAGGTGAATAGGGATCTAGTGCTGCCGTAGCGTGAGGGGACCGTGCACCATCACTTTAAAATTTGAGAATACATAGAGTTGGTAACGTAAAAAAAGTATTCTGGTCAACTCTAAATAAATAATATGTCACACCGCAAAAGTTCCATGAAAACAAAAGAATGACAAACTAAATAGATATGTAGGCTATAGCAGCCTACAGGTACGACAATTGTGGTTTCTTCCCTGTAGTCTCTCTCTCTGGAGGTGGCGCAAATGATGAATATCTGTAGGCGTGTGTGCAGAGGCCCAACGGTCAGAGGCTTGACAACTTTGAGCAGGCCAAATCCACCAGGACAAGAACAGCCACAGACAGAAAACTCTACCAGGGGTTGCTGAAACATTTGTCCTCAAAACATTGTGTTATGGACATGGGGCACATGTACAACTCACTTGATCTCGCCCTACTGTACATGTGCTTAGCTTACAGAAATGCACCACCTCAATTGCGTATGCAGACAAACTCATCCACTGCATGAACCTTATCACACCAACAAGATCTAGGATCCAAATTGACAGCATGTCTGCCCTGAAGTTCATAAAACTCCACAGACCCCCTCCTGCGCAATGAAACCCAGAACGACCACTTGGTTATGGTGCTGTCATTTCAGCACCATGATTCAAAGGCGCTCAAATCGCTTTAAGTAACCTTAATCAAGAACTGTTGCCTACGCCTAATAATACTTCTCATCACTTATGATTATTATCACTTCTCACAATAGTGTTCATTTAGTAGCCTAAAGTTAGATAAAAGCTGAATCAATGTCTCACAAGATCACACAATGATGAATTAGTATTTTACATAGCCTAGCAGAACCAAATATGATAGCATACTGTAGCATAGGCACCTACAGTATAATATGTTACACCAAAAACACCTCCTCGGTCATTTCTAATCTGAAGCTGAGGAGTCACATTTCTTCCCCCTCATGTGGCTAATAATCTACAGCGTGCGCCATTAGGCAGTATATATGCTTTGATTGAAACAAAATAGTCCGTCAAGAAAGGCTACCCACTAGGCACAGACGTTCAGTCAACGTCTATTCCACTTTGGATCTACGTAATTTGAAATTACATGGAAACAAAGTTGATTCAACCAGTGTGTGCCCAGTGGGTAATAGGATCCAAAAAGAATTATCCTATGGAGATGGCCAAAGAATCCTTTTGGAAAAATGTTTTCTGTATGTTTGAAAAGAAAGAGCATAAGATCACTTCATGCATGTTGCCACATTCCTCAAGGCCAAAGGAGAACAATGTCATTGGTTCCAGTACTGCCATGCTCCATGTTTCCAGGTTTATTTTCTTCCTGCTAGCATCCCATTCCGCTGAATGTTGAAACGTCTTTGACATCCTTTACCGAAGGACATGTTTACGACCTCACCTGAGAAACTCTTTATTCCTGGCACTCTCACACGCCTGCACTCTCCTCTCTGCTCTTAAAACATCAACTTTGAAAGTAATTGCACTTATAGATATTTCACACACCAAAAAAATTTGAAGAGAAAAAAGGCCCATCCATTCTGAATTCACCTCAGAAATAGTGGCCACTACAGGGTGACCTAGAGAGGCAATAATATCCCAACATTATGCTAAGTGCTCTCATTCATACGTTGTTACTACACCGATGTGAAAATGCTGGAATGTTAATAAATGTGTTTCATGGATGATTAATCTGCTCGAGATGTTGTTTTTTTATCCAATCCTATCAGGTTGTGATTTGCTGCACACAGACTGTGTGCCAAGTCCCCCAGGTTTCACTGTGACTCATTACGGTTTACACCGTAAATCATAATGTCTGGGGTACACACCAAGGAACGGCCCTCCACCTTTAATTGCGTGACATATGATAAAACACTTTTACTCAGCTCACATAGTCCCCTACAAAAACTATCCAAAGATTGTCCACATATGAATATATAAACTATCAACTGCATGCGCAGCGACTACGTTTAGAGCTAAGCTAGCTGAAGACATTTCGTAAATGCTGCATGACAACTGAGTTGCACTGGACACTTCATATATCAAATTAAAAGTTTAATAGTTTCAGCATCTAAAGATCAAAGAGGATCCAAAACGTTTATCTTCACCTGAGTCCTCAAACTCCTTGTAAAGTGTCCCCCATGTCTCAGTGATTCTCTGCAGGCTGTCCTCCATGGCTTGGATGTCCATGTAGGGACAGTTGCATTCTGGGAACTTGGGGTCACACTTGCACCAGCAGTCATTGTCCTTACAGATGAAGCCCCCTTCCACGTTACAGGCGATGTAACTGAGAGCAGCCTGGACAAAACTGTCCCGCAGGTAGTCTGGCAGGATAACCTGTAGGCCTGTAAAACAACACAACATAGCCAGGATTTAAAACCACCATTAAGGTGTACTGTTATGGTACTGTATAAGAGGACAACAATTTGTGATCTATAGTGAGTGAATTGCAAGGCAGTGCAAGTGTAGTTGTTAGCCTTGGTAGACTAACAATGTAAGAGCATACCAATAACTGTATTTTACTCTATACAATCGTTGAAATGGGATGTGTGGATCTCTTTGAAGATGCTATTGTATGGGAATTTATGATAGGATGTGCTATAAACCATATTTCATATTTTTCTTTTGCTTTTTTGTGGTTGATTCCAAAGCACTGGTGTGGAGCGTGACAATGGTGTATAGGATTTGCATTCTGGGAATACGTAATCAAGAAAATATATAATACAGACCTTGCAAGTGGACTTTGTTTTCCGGACTCTGAACCAGAACAGAGCTGACAGAATCAAGGTTGTCATAGTTACTGCATCCGAGAGGGCCTGTCCGGGTCTCTGTTACCTTGGCAACAACAAACATTCAAAGCTTTTAATGCACATTCCTTATAACATCACAGCAACATTTGTATGCTTTGCCATACTATTACATCAGTATGCCCGAATGAAATATCAAACTAAAAATATGGAGGAAAAACACTACTTCTACAGTACTTCTGTATGTGACAAAGGAAACACTTCTGAGAGAGGTTGCTCTCTGCTGGGAAAATGCAATGAAGTGATGAGAATGTGAGTTCCCTGGTGAGATGAGTGTTCAGCAATGGTTTTCTGCTTTCTGTGCCCCTTCTTCCTGTGCCCCTGTAGCCAAGCCCCTATTACACACATTACACAGGCCCCTTAATAACCATCACCCACAGCTCTGAGTAGATACTGAATCACAGCTAGCAGAGAGACACTGAACATTGCACAGTGGTAGAGCACATTTACAGTACGCCTTCTCCTCTCCTCCGCTCTCTTTCTCCTTCCTTCCACCCACAGACACTGAATTGATTACATGGATTCCTTCATTACATTCATTCTTATGCACCCACAGAGAAAATGGCAGCGTTGCTGTTCTTATTCTCTCCCACTCAAAGAAAAGAGAAACATCAGAGTGGTGTTGAAAAGGAGGGCCTCAAACAACTCGGCCATGGCAGGTCTTTTCTGTCGTAATGACTGAGACATCTCTCCTGACCTTTTCATGGCAAAACATATCTGCCAGACCTGATCATCCTTTCTACCTCATTTGCAACATGAGATGTCTTTTCTCTTTCTGTTTGAGGTTACATGGTGGAGAGCACCTAACTGATTGCCATTTTTCTCCCTTTGTAGGAGAGGGACAGTGTTGTCAGCCCAGAGACATGACCAGGTTTGGCCTGTCACAGGACAGTTGGTGGCAGAGAGACAGATGGATGTGGCGAGAAAACAAGGGTCAGTCCATCAGTTACACAATCAAACACAATCCCAGAGTGCTGACAGAGAGAAAAACTAGAGAGAGACCTGATTATAATACTATATACAGGGAAACTTCTGGAGCTATTAAATCAAACCTTGAACCTAGCAAAACCTGGGTGTCTAGGAAAATGAATAGAATATGCTAATCAGAGAAAGGGGAGAATCTGTGTGGAATGATTTTGCCATTATTATTTACAGCACATTGTAAATCACAAATTTCCTTCATATGGGATTTTACTGCTGGTAAGACCGTAGAAATGAGGAACAACGTTTTGGGACACTTGAATATTTAATCTATTAAGAGTATTACTTGAAATGACATATATGATAGCCCATATGGCATAATGTTGACTGATGAGCACGGCAATCCATTTACTCTATGGATAGCAGGTACTTTTTATTGCAGATACATTCTGGTATATTACTAAATGCTTAATGCACATTATTGGCGAGCTGTATCTCTGTGTTGCTGCTGGAGGAGGTTTCACATGTAGTACAGAGAGGGGCTGTGTTCCAGTACAGTCTGCTGAGCTTATTTTTCTCTTTCTCTGCTTCTGCTTTTCTTCATGACCACTAGAGGGTAAGGAGATAGATAGGTATATGATACAGTAGCTTGATGAAGCAAAGATGAGGAAGATATGAGGAAAGGTGGTTATTTAAATGACGTGGTAAGCACTTTTACAATTGCCCAAGACTTACTGGCAAGTGCAGGGGCAGGACTTTAGACTGAAAATGAAAGGTACAGAATGTAGCTTTAAGACTGCTGGGATACAGTGCACCTGTGACAAAAAAGAGCAATCGATTGAGTAGCAGGGCGGAAACATAAAAAATTCAATGCTGCCATAATGGGAACATAATGCAATACTGTTCTGAGTGGAAATAAATATGAATCCTCACGGTGTTGTGAGAGCCCCGCTGCCGAGAAACGTTTTCTCATTGTTCATCATTCTGCAGACACACTGCCAACCATGGTCTGGGTCAGGTGGGGATATCACCATTGATTTAGTCAGGGAAATTGTCAATCATTCCCTCTGCTCAACCTTTCTGCCGCTCTGCTCTCACCTGATACTCTGAACTAATCTCTGCCTTTGAAAAATGAAATCCGGCACTCACACATACATACACACTATTAAAGTTACTCCCAACAGAACAGACAAAGCAGCGCGTCTTGCTATATGAGGAGTGACTACATCTGCTGTGATACAAAATGCCTGACCTCCCAACAAGCTCTATGGTTGAGGTAGTAGAGAGCTTTGATAGTAGTTATTCATAGTTTGCTCTGTCATAAACAGCTGTGATTTTCACTATATAGAAACATGAAGGATAGGGAAGATTTTTCTTTCCTATTTTCAAAAGGTGTATGCACATTTTCGGGTGTAGGATAAGAAACATTTCAAAATAAATTAATATACAGTGCATTTGGAAAGTGTTCAGGCCAAGCATCACGTCTGGAAGAAACTTGTCACCATCCCTACGGTGAAGCATGGTGGTGGTGGCGGCATCATGCTGTGGGGATGTTTTTCAGCGGCAGAGACTGGGAGACTAGTCAGTATCAAGGGAAAGATGAACGGAACAAAGTACAGAAAGATCCTTGATAAAAACCTGCCCCAGAGCACTGAGGCCGTAAGACTACGGCAAAGGTTCACCTTCCAAAAGGACAACAACTCTAAGCACACAGCCAAGACAACGCATGAGTGGCTTCAGGACAAGTCTCTGAATGTCCTTGAGTGGCCCATCAAGAGCCAGGACTTGAACCTGAACATCTCTGGAGAGACCTGAAAATAGCTGTGCAGTGACGCTCCCCATCCAACCTGAGAGAGCTTGAGAGGATCTGCAGAGAAAAATGGGAGAAACTCCATAAATACAGGTGTGCCAATCTTATAGCGTCATACCCAAGAAGACTTGAGGCTGTAATCTCTGCCAAAGGTGATTCAATAAAGTACTGAGTAAAGGGTCTGAATACTTATGTAAATCAGTACAATGGCACCGAAGGGGATTGCTTTCGTTTTACGGGCTCCAAACCAACTGTGCTATTTTTTTCCCCGGCATTGTTTGTAACTTCTTTTGTACATAATGTTGAAGCTATCTCTTATGACTGAAAAGAGCTTCTGGATATCAATACAGCGATTACTCACCTCCAACTCCAAAGATTTTTTTTTTCACGAGTCTAACGCGAAGGGTATACTGTTTGTCTGAGACCAGGCTCAAATCCCAGTCATTCGCGTGAAGAAAAGACGGAAATACAGGTGGCGGAGATTGGGGTGCCTGGTTAGAATTCATTAGCTAGTGTGTAAACATCCTCTACCATCTGTTCTATTGGCCAACCTGCAATCACTGAAAAATAAACTGGATGATCTCCGTTCGAGACTATCCTACCAACGGGACATTAAAAACTGCAATATCTTACGTTACACAGAGTCGTGGCTGAACGACGACACATAATATACATTTGGCTGGGTTTTCTGTGCATCGGCAGGACAGAACAGCTATGTCCGGTAAGCTATTTCTGGGGTGGGGGTGTGTCTATTTGTCAATAACAGCTGGTGCGCGATGTCTTGCTCGCATGAGGTAGAGTACTTCATGAAAAACTGTAGACAGACCATCAACCTAGAGAGTTTTCATATCTATATTTTGTAGCAATCTATTTACCAACACAAACCGATGCTTGCACTAAGACCGCAATCAACGAGCTGTACAAGGCCATAAGCAAACAAGAAACTGCTAATCCAGAAGCGGTGCTCCTAGTGGCCGGGAACTTTAATGCAGACAAACTTAAATCAATTTCACCGGATTTCTGTCACGAGGGAAATAAACTCTAGACCACCTCTACTCCACACAGAGATGCCTCCAAAGCTCTCCCTCACCCTCCATTTGGAAAAGCTGACCATAATTATATCCTCCTGATTCCTGCTTACAAGCAAAAACTAAAGCAGGAACTGTCAGTGACTAACTCAATACGGAAGTGGTCAGATGACGGGGATGCTACGCTACAGGGCAGTTTTGCTAGCACAGACTGGAATATGTTCCGGGATTCATCCAATGGCATTGAGGAGTATACCACCACAGTCACCGGCTTTCTCAATAATTGCATCAACGACGTTGCGGTCTCCTAGAGATGAACGTATTTTGGTGCGAAAAGTGCAAATCAATCCCAGAACAACAGCAAAGGACCTTGTGAAGATGCTGGAGTAAACCAGTACAAAAGTATCAATATCCACAGTAAAACAGGTCCTATATCAACATAACCTGAAAGGCCACTCAGCAAGGAAGAAGCCACTGCTCCAAAACCGCCATAAAAAAGCCAGACTACAGTTTGCAACTGCACATGGGGACAAAGATCATAATTTTTGGAGAACTGTTTGGCCATAATGACCATTGTTATGTTTGGAGGGAAAGGGGCTTGCAAGCCGAAGAAGACCATCCCAACATGAAGCACAGGAGTGGCAGCATCATGTTGTGGGGGTGCTTTGCTGCAGGAGGAACTGGTGCACTTCACAAAATGGATGGCTTCATGAGGGAGGAAAAATGATGTGGATATATTGAACAACATCTTAAGACATCAGTCAGGAAGTTAAATCTTGGTCGCAAATGTGTCTTCCAAATGGACAATGACCCCCAAGAATACTTCCGAAGTTGTGGCAAAATGTCTTAAGGACAACAAAATCAAGGTATTGGAGAGGCCATCACAAAGCCCTAACTTCAATCCTATAGAACATTTGTGGACAGAACTGAAAAAGCGTGTGCGAGCAAGGAAGCCTTCAAACCTGACTCAGTTACACCAGATCTGCCAGGAGGAATGGAAAATTAGAAAATTGAACATTCACCCAACTTATTGTGGAAAGCTTGTGGAAGGCTACCCGAAACATTAAACTTCTGACCCACTGGGAATGTGAGGAAAGAAATAAATGCTGAAATTAATCACTCTCTCTAATATTATTCTGACATTTCACATTCTTAAAATAAAGTGGTGATCCTAACTGACCTAAGACATGGAATTTTTAATTGGATTAAAATGTCAGGAATTGTGAAAAACAGTTTAAATGTATTTGGCTAAGGTGTATGTATATTTCTGACTTCAACTGTATATCCCAACCAGAAGCCATGGATTAGAGGCAACATCCTCACTAGTTTCAAAGATAGGGACACTAATCCGGACACTTATAAGAAATCCTGCTGTCCTCAAACGAACCATTAAAAAGACAAAGCGTCAATACCGAATCCTACTACACCGGCTCTGAAGCTCATCGGATGTAGCAGGGCTTGCAAACTATTATGGACTATAAAGGGAAACCTAGCCTGTGGGCAGCCCAGTGACACAAGCTTACCAGACAAGCTAAATGTATTTTATGCATGCTTCGAGGCAAGCAAGAATGAAGCATGCATGAGAGCACCAGCTGTTCTGGACAACTGAGTGGTCACGCTCTCTGTAGCCAAAGTTTTCAGAAAGACCTTCAAACAGGTCAACATTCACAAGTATGCGGTGCCAGACAGATTACCAGGACGTGTACTCAGAGCATGAGCGGACCAACTGGCAAGTGTCTTCAGACATTTTCAACCTCTTCCTGACCGAGTTTGTAATACCAACATGTTTCAAGCAGACCACCATAGTTCCTGTGCCCAAGAAAGCGAAGTTAAACAGCCTAAATTACTACCGCCCCGTAACACTCATGTCAGCAGCCATGAAATGCTTTGAAAATCTGGTAATGGCTCACATCAACACCATCATCCCGGAAACCCTAGACCCACTCCAATTTGCATACTGCCCCAACAGATCCACAGATGACGCAATCTCAATCTCACTCCACACTGCCCTTTCCCACCTGGACAAAAGGTACACAAATGTGAGAACGCTGTTCATTGACAACAGCTCAGCCTTCAACACCATAGTGCCCGCTAAGGACCCTGGGTCTAAATACCTCCATCTGCAACTGGATCCTGGACTTCCTGAAGGGCCACCCCAGGTGGTAAGGTAAGCAACAACACATCTACCATGCTTATCCTCAACACGGGGGCCCCTCACATGCGTGCTTAGTCCCCTCCTGTACTCCATGTTCACTCACGACAGCGTGGCCAATCACGACTCCAACACCATCATTAAGTTTGCTAACGACACTACAGTAGTAGGCCTGATCACCGACAACGATGACACAGCCTATAGGGAGGAGATCAGAGACCTGGCAGTGTGATGCCAGGAAAACAATTTCTCCGTCAACATGAGCAAGACGAAGGAGCTGATCGTGGACTACAGGAAAATGAGGGCCGAACAGGCCCCCATTAACATCGACGGAGTTGTTGTGGAGTGAGTCAAGAGTTTCAAGTTCCTTGGTGTCCACATCACCAACAAACAAACAAACATGTTCCAAACACATCAAACCAGTTGTGAAGAGGGCACAACAACACATTTTCCCCATCATGAGATTGAAAATATTTGGCATGGGTCCCCAGATCCTCACAAGGTTCTACAGCTGCACAATCGAGAGCATCCTGACCAGTTGCATCACAGTCTGGTATGGCAACTGTGTGGCATCCGACCGTAAGACGCTACAGAGGGTAGTGTGTACGGCCCAGTACATCACTGGAGCCAAGCTTCCTGCCATCCAGAACCTATATACTGTCAGAGAAAGGCCCAAAAAAGTGTCAAAGACTCTAGTCAACCAAGTCATAGACTGTTGCCTCTGCTACCGCACGGCAAGCTGTACCAGAGCGCCAAGTCTAGGTCAAAAAGGCTCCTTAACAGTTTCTACCACTAAGTCATAAGACTGCTGAACAATTAATCAAATGGCCACCCAGACTATTTACTGTACATTGAACCCCCCCCCCCCCCCCTATTTTACACTGCTGCTAGTCACCGTTTACTATCTATGCATAGTCACTTTACCCCTACCTACATCTACTATTTACCTTAACTAACCTGTACCCACGCACATTGACTCGATACAGGTAAAACATTGAATGAGTAGATGTCCAAACTTTTGACTGGTACTGTATATATTACCAGTAGCTACCAGTCACTTATTATGTATTAACCTATCTCAACCACTGCACTAAGGTACTGGTACTGAATTGTATACAAAACATTAAGAACATCTGCTCTTTCCGTGACACAGACTGACCAGGTGAATTCAGGTGAAAGATATGATCCCTGACTGAGGTTACTTGTTAAATCCACTTTAATCAGTGTAGATGAAGGGGAAGAGACAGGTTTAAGCCTTGAGATAGTTGACATGGATTGTGTAGGTGTGGCATTTTGACAAAAAATGTGCCTTTGAACTAGGTATGGAAGTAGGTGCCAGGTGTACTGGTTTGAGTCAAGAACTGCAACGCTGCTGGGTTTTTCACGCTCAACATTTTCCCGTCTGTATAAAGAATGGTCCACCACCCAAAGGACATCTAGCCAACTTGACAACTGTGGGAAGCATTGGAGTCAACAGGGGCCAGCATCTCTGTGGAATGCTTTCAACACCTTGAGTCCCTGCCCTGACGAATTGGCTGTTCTGAGGGAAAAAAGGGGGTGTGCAACTCAATATTAGAAAGGTGTTCCTAATGTTTCTAATACGCAGTGTATACCCACATTCTCGTGTTTTTCAACCCATATTTGTGTTTTTGATTTGTTTAATATATATTTTATTTTATTATTTTAGATTTATTTATTATCTATATTATTATAATTACTGCATATTACTGCATTGTTGGGAAATGGCTGATTGCAGAAGTCTGATTGCAGTTATGAGTCTGTCCGAAAGTCAGAGTGTGTACTGTATGTTTGTCTGTGTATGTCTGATGTGATCTGGATGTAGTGCAACTTGTAGGTTTACCTTGATGGCTGTGGATGCTATCTGGATGTGGTGCAGCTTGCGCAAAGTGCTCTCTCTGTCGATGAAGTAGGAGGCAGCCAACTGGTGCAGAACCTCCAGAGTAACACTGGACGAGTTGCCAGAGTAGTCGCTCACCTCGGGCTTCTTACTCAGCTTCCTCTTGTCCACAAATATCGCTAAGGCCTCTTCCCCTGCAAACAGAAAGACAGCGTTGGGACAATGTTTGCTGACGGTGTTTAAACAGGCTTTGTTACAAAGGTTGGGAAAAAGTTTGATGGCTAACATGGTTGAAACAGTTTATACAAATGTCAGCTGGTGTTATTTAGACAGTCTGAACTACATAACCAACTGTTAGTAATAATGGCAATAAAATGTAATATCAATGTATTATTCAGTGCCAGTGATTATGACTATTAACCAGGTGCAATTTGGTAGTATATGAACAATTATAAACCAGGAAGTTTGGGTCCTGGATGTTGATTGGGAGAAACAACATTTCAGCAGTGTGTAGATCAGACAATATACCACAAGTACGATTCCAAAACACTTGTTTCCTGATCTTTTTCTGTTGGTAACCAGTTAATAATAGCAATAAGGCACCTCAAGGGTTTGTGATATATAGACAATATACTGTACCACGGCTAAGAACGGCATACAGGCACCCTGCTTCACATCACAGCCCTTAGCCGTGGTAGATATAAGGGATAAATGCTCCCGATCTGTACATTACCTTGGAAACTCAGTGAGACGGCCGATGCATAAGCAGAGTCCCTCTGCAGACTTCATTCGTTCCAAGGTAATGTACAGAGTGGAAGCATTTATCCCGCTTATACCACAGTCAAGGAAAAATATTTAGTTTGACCAGCTGTTTTCGGCAACTGTTGTTGAATTGGGTTGTTAAACAACTTTTCTATGCCAGGCGAAATTGCACATCAGCTCATTGTTATGGATCTATCCAAATAAATGCCAGTAGAAAACAGCCTAAACCAACGCAAATGCTACTTTGCTGTTATTGTGGCTGTATTGTTTGTTAGCCATAGGCATTGTTTAACGTGACTGTGTTAGCCAGAGTTAGCTAGCAAGCAAGGGAAAATAACATTGCCAACTAGCATGGTAATAGAATTTAAAAAAAGGGACATGAGAGGAATTGATAGCATAGCGCCAGCATAGCGCCACTTGCGTCATGTCTGCAACATTGAAGGTACGGAGAAATATAGGTTCATCACTCGCCACGTTAAGTCATCAGAAGCTGCTGCAAAATAATAACAGTGCGTTCGTAAATTCACTATGGCCATCTACACTGTTCTCAGAGCACTATCGTCTGTGTGCCAGAGCGCAGAATATTTTTATTTATTTACTAACACGCAACCCTCGTTGAATATGACCAGTGTAAATAAATGTTGTAAAAAACATGTCATAAAATTGTTGCCAGCACCACAGTTAAAGTCACTTAGGCTCTAGATAAATTAAAAACATCCAAACAAGCTATGCTAGGGTAAGTAAAATTATCAGAGTGGGGTGTTCTCTTATTTGTGTCTGGAAGTAGCTAGCGAGCTTGCCAACTTTAGCCAGTTAGCTTGAGTGTTTGACTGCCGTTGCAAGGTCAGAACGCTCGGATCAACCCTTCACCTCGGCCAGAGGGTCAGTGTGTGCTCTGAATGCTCCGGATTTACGAACAGACAATCTGACAACACTCTGAATTAAGAAACAACCCAGAACACACTCTGACACACTGGTGGAAATTTACAAACACACCATAAGTCTCTGCGGAAACAAATTATTGCTATTTAGCTAGGTTTTTCCTTATTGGACCTGCATTGACAATGTATCTCCTGACCCCTCCTGTCTCAGCCTCCAGTATTTATGCTGCAGTAGTTTATGTGTCGGGGGGTTAGGGTCAGTTTGTTATATCTGGAGTACTTCTCCTGTCTTATCCGGTGTCCTTTGTGAATATAAGTATGCTCTCTCTAATTCTCTATTTCTCTCTTTCATTCTCTCTCTCAGAGGACCTGAGCCCTAGGACCATGCCTCAGGACTACCTGGCATGATGACTCCTTGCTGTCCCCAGTCCACCTGGCCATGCTGCTGCTCCAGTTTCAACTGTTCTGCCTGCGGCTATGGAATCCTGACCTGTTCACCGGACATGCTACCTGTCCCAGACCTATTACTTGACCATGCTGGTCATTTATGAACATTTGAACATCTTGGCCATGTTCTGTTATAATCTCCACCCGGCACAGCCAGAAGAGGACTGGCCACCCCTCATAGCCTGGTTCCTCTCTAGGTTTCGGCCTTTCTAGGGAGTTTTTCCTAGCCAACGTGCTTCAACACCTGCATTGCTTGCTGTTTTGGTTTTAGGCTGGGTTTCCGTACAGCACTTTGAGATATCAGCTGATGTACGAAGGGCTATATAAATACATTTGATTTGATCTAATTTCAGTTTGTGTGGTCGTTAGTTTAGCTTTCTGTAACTTTGTAGCAAGTATGGTCTGCATGGTGTAGTGCTTAAGAAAGATAAAAAGGCACCTATTGTTGGAACTACTTCAGAGGTGTTGTAAAGATGTGCGCTGAGAGTCAGGAAGCAAGTTCAGGGTAAATAAATAAACACAACATAAATCAGAAACACGAACAACGTTACAGAACTGACACAGGAACGGAAACAATGATGCCTAGGGAAGGAACCAAAGGGAGTGACATATAGGGAAGGTAATCAGGGAAGTGATGGAGTTCAGGTGAGTCTAATGATCCGCAGGTGCACGTAACGATGGTGACAAGTGTGCGCCATAACGAGCAGCCTGGTGACCTAGAGGTCGGAGAGGGAGCACACGTGACAGGTGTCCTATATCTTTTCTAACTGTTGCGTATACAGTATCTGGTTTTAATGCCCACTCTAGAGTGCCCTTCTAGCCAATCAGAAACTATTATTCAACAATGCTGTGGAATAGTAGCAAATTATAAACTGGGTGGTTCAAGCTCTGAATGCAACAGGTATGACAAAATGTTTCCAATTACGTTGGTAACCAGTTTAAAATATCAATAAGGTCCCTCGGAGGTTTGTGGTATATGGCCAATATACCACGGCTAAGCGCTGTGGTATATTGTTTCATCATTTCATCATTCTTAAGAACAGCCCTGAGCTGTGGTATATTGGCCATATACACCACACCCCTTCGTTCCTAATTACTTAAATATACCACACCCCCTCTGGCCTTATTGCTTAAATATACATTCAGATTCAGAGATAAGTCAAGGTGTAATCCGTATTATGTGTTCTTCTTCCTCCGCTGAAGAAAGGTGCCCTTAATATCCCATGTTCCAGAACACGGACAGGCAATCAATTTATAACCCCAGTCAGCAGCGAGCAGCACATCTCTGGCTCATGGCCAAGCACTAGCTCCTCATCTTCCTCTCCTCATACTAGTCTGAATTGGTTGTGTGCCAGAGCATGGAGGTTACATTGCATCAGCCAGCACAGCAGTGTATGTGTTTGTGTGTGTGGGCATTTTACGGAGCCACTCATAACTACGACCTTTCCAGGAGCCCGGCTGAGGTAATCGACAAGTGTTGCTTTCCAACAGGAAACCCATTCCCTTGGCTGCCCCGACATCCCCATTGCTTTGTAGCTGAAATAAGCTGTTCTCCTGTAAAGAGCAACCACCCTCACGGCATTGTCCACATGTCTATCAAAGCACAACAATGCAGTGTCGCTGAGGGTTATAGTGTACATGTATGGAGGTTTTTAAAATGGGCTTTATTGATGTAGATAACACATTCTTGAAAGGTCTTCTTCTGAATTCGTATAGGCTGCTGTACCATTATTGTACATGTCCTGCCGTCAGTGGAATTGATCTAGATACAGATCTGTTAAACATCAGAATTTTTGTGGTTCTGGGAATTTACTCACAGATTACACAAAGATTATCAGATTACCGTACACCCTATCCTAACCATTAGGGGGATGAAAAAATATGACCCTGTATCAGTTGATAGGGGTCAACTTCTACAGCTATACCTCCTCCTGCATTCCCACAGAATTCCCACAGTGGTTGTTTACCTCCCAGTGTGGCCGACAGCAGAAAGTGAGTCCCATACTTCCTGATCAGGTTGTCAGTGATAAGCTGGGTGGTGGGTCTCCGACCCAGTAGACGGATGTTACGGATGAACTCTGGCGTCAGGGGCAACGGCGACTCCAGGAAGTCTCTCCTCTCCACAGCCAGGTTGTTCACCTTCCACCTCCCAAACTCCCTGGAAAGGAGATGACAGAGAGGATAAGACACCATTGAAGATGCTGTTTGGTAAATAAGACTCACTAATTACGTGATGGTATTAATGATTTCCTGTCAGTCTGTCCTGTCTGTCTGGCAGAAGAGTAGGGGAGAGGTGAATCTACGGGGGCAGCCATCAACCACATTGCCTCGCCTCACTGCATCATTAGCTTTAAGTTCTGACAGAGAGATGGGGGGAGAGAGAGAGAGAGAAAGGAGAGAGCAAAAGAGAGCGAGAGAGAGAATAGAGAGTTATTCCAAAACAGGTACCATTTGGAAGATGAATGTAGCTGGGGAGGAGACTGCTCTCAAAGCGAACAGCTGACAGGTGCTCTCCTTAATAACCACATCATGACAGAAATGTGCAGTGACAGTGAAACCCATAGACATCGGCCCATCTCTAACACTCAATACAACTCATAATGAGGGAAGAAAGAAAAGCGCAGCAAAGGAAATGCTGGAGGCGGCTGTAAAGTTCTGAAAGCCGGCTGAACAAAATTTTTCTCATTAAATATTTGTCTGTAGATGTGACATCCTCCTCTGTTTACATTGACAAACATTACTAAATTATTCTGAATGCAACCTTAAAGATGTGAGCTTCGTATGCCGTTACGCCTTGACAGACTTTGTTTGCATTAATCTGCTGTGTTTAAATAATCTTAGTATCTAGTATTTTAATTGGCTCTGACAGGTTCAGATAATATTTATGTGAGTCAGGTTGAAATGAACATGCGCTGTGTCAGTTAGCTGGAAGCTACAGTAGAAGCTATGTCATGTAGGAAAGCATAGGCCTATTGCCAGTTGTTTTTCCTCTTCTGTCCATCCCTCTGTCTTGAATTTCTATACTTCAATGTATTTCTCTATCCTCCTCCACCACACACACAAAAAATACACACATACACACACTCCCTAACTACTCTCACAGGTACGGGTTAGCACTAAATGATGCACTGCCGTGTGAAGTGGAGGCTTGTCTGCTATAATCAGAATAGGTTGGACATCCTGGGCTGTAGGTGATGGATGGAGGGAGGATGGCCTTTTGATGGAAGATATATCACATTAAAGCAAGAGTAATGAGGGAAAGCATCACACCCAGATGTTTGATGGATTCAATCATGGTAAAAACCCTGAGTGCAACCTGCTTCTTATGTGGAATTATGTCAAATAATTTCAAGCTGCTCTTGTATAGTCAGTAATGTAGCAATACATTTACTTTGTATAATATAAATGTGCATGTGTCCATTTATGGAAAAGCTTTCTGAAATACATACATGAAACATACAGTGTAATATATATACAGTATATACGCATATACTTCTAATTTTAGACATGGCCCTTGAGTAATTTGTCAGTCAGTTACACCTAACATAACCATTAATCCTGACCTCTTTTCACTCCATACATATAAATTCCTCTTCAACTGGCATACTATCGTATCCCTCACCAATTCTAACTAGCTTTGCTGTGTTAGTGCTGAACTTGCCAGTTCAAAGGTATCACACGTAAGACGCAAGAGAGGGGAGAGAGAGAGAGGAGTGAGAAAAGAGGGGAGAGAGAGGAGTGAGAAATGAAAGGGGAGCAAGAGAGAGGAGTGAGAAAAGAGAGAGGAGTGAGAAAAGAGAGGCGAGAGAGAGAGAGGAGTGAGAAAAGAGAGGGGAGAGAGAAAGAGGAGTGAGAAAAGAGAGGGAGCAAAGGAACAGGTAAGGAAAGTGTAGCCTCAAATCCCCTCTGTCCCCTTTGTCTTATCTTAAACCCCCCATAGACCTAATGGCATGTCCACCTGGAAGTGAGATGAAATGGATTTCACCATGGTGCAGTTTTCGGCGTTCTGCTGTCTTTCCTTATACTAGACCATGCAGTTATTATTTATATCTTTCTCTCATCACTGTACTGTACATAGCTACATTGGTTTCATTTGCGATACCGTTAATTCATTTTCACACATCTCATTGTTGGACTATTTCTGGGAGTGGAGATTATGAGAGCTGAGATTTCTGAGAACTGGGATGTATCTTGGCCTGCATACTGCAGCTACCTTGGTTTTCATTTAAAAGTAACACATATGCACTGAGCCTCCTCACTAACACCCTTACTCAAAAAGGTGTTATCTAGAACCTAAAATGGTTATTCAACTGTCCCCATAGGAGAACCCTTTGAATAACCCTTTTTGGTTCCAGGTATAACCCTTTTGGGTTCCATGAAGAACCCTTTCCACAGAAGGTTCTACCTGAAACCAAAAAGGGTTCTCATATGGGGACAGCCAAAGAACCCTTTTGGAAACAACCTTTTTGTAAGAGTGTATGGGTATGAAATCAAAAACCAAGGTCTTTTTCAGGTTTCCAAAAGACAGTTTAAAATTTGACGCATTGCAGCCTTAACTAAATATGTCATTCACCCTGTGACCTTCTCTATGCAATTTGGCGCCAACACACCCACTTATGTTATTCAAATGCAATATGTCAAAAACAAGTGATACACACACATAGCCTACGGTTGCCTACACCCTGTTGTCTATGGCAACTGTCACTTGGCAATGGATGCCTAGGACAGGTGGTGCAGCGGAACCCCGTCTCTACTCATGTTGACTGAGGGAAACACTGTTTCACTCGCTAAATCACTGAGTGATTCCCCAAACAGGAAAACAGCCTTCATTTACCTGTTATAGGACTCATTAAAATTATTTCAAATTCAATCAGGAGGAGATGGTGCGATTTCATTACTGCAGCGTAGAAACACGCCGCCACTGTAACTAGAAGTACCCAGTTGTGGTAATTCATCTTCTCTCTGTCAGTGAGGATTATGAGAATTTAGCAGAGATCCAAAACTCTGCAGGAGCAGAACTGGGCAGGAAAATAATATTGTCACTTTCCATCTCCTCAAGTCTCTTTTGCTGTGAAATTATCTGTTATGGGCCAGGGAATAGATTGTCAGATATGAGAGGTCATTTGAAAACCAACAAACAGTGTGGTGGACTGTTTGGCTATGCTGCAATCTTTGGGAATTGGAAACAGAGTGGACATATTGGATGTATGCTTGTCAGCATGCCACATATTAACAGAGACAGAGGCAATTAGTACAAACTGCATGCACTTTAATACAAAATGGCCACCACACAATTCCACAATAAAAGTTGTCTGGCAAAGTCGGCAAAGCAATGTCTACACGGCAGGGGTAGTCTAGTCAAGTACTATTTGAGAAGGTCCGGTCACACAAAATCTCCTAGGTGACAATGGTCCGAATGGATATTGTCACTTATCTGCGTAGTAACAAACCACCACCTCGCATCCCATGCGATCTCAAACTGTTCAAACTGTTCACACTCCTTTTTTTGGCAGAGAGGAAATGTTGCAGTTTTAATGCTCATTTCCTGTAATTCTACAGATTTTGCTGTAGAATTACAGGAAATTCCCCCCATTAAACATGGACTGGTTGTAATTTAGCGTGCCTCAGACACAACCTTGAGGCTGACAGTAGCCTCTCAGGGGACTGTCTGATAATGCAGAGTAATAAGTATTAAGAACCTACTAATCACTTGGCCACATGATAAGACTATTAATCTTACCACCCATGAAGCTCAGGCCACATAGCTAGGTTGGGCCGCACTAGCCAGGGGAGAAATATATTTAAAAAAACTTCAACACGGGAAGCCGATCACCATAGCCCATTAAACACCCAACACAAATCCATAGATTTCATAGTCCCGTCTGCAGTTTCCCGGTGCATGTTCAATACCCTTCCAAGCCATGATGAATGGTATTTATGGCATAATTGCCACTAATATAACAAGCCAATATATGAAATTGTGTTTAGCGTGACAAATCATCAGTTACTTTCCCTGCACTAAAGTAATCAACATATTTTACCTGAACAGATTTCAGAATATGCATATGGGCCCTTGCTTGTAATAACCTTCACAAAAAATATATATATATTTTTTTTTTATCACCCACAATAGCTATATTATTATGTATATTATGTCTAGGTGCATAGATAAAAAAAAAATATTTACATAGATAAGAACATTTCCACAATTGCTACACAAGTAGGTGCCATTTTGTCATTCTAGTTTACTTGCTAGAGAAAGGAAAGTTCTTCACTCCTCTCCAAGGGCCTTTATTGAACTGAAGGAACTGCAATGAAGTCAAATGAGGTGAAGTGAATAATGTTTCCACTAGATCATTATGAAAGGGGTGAGGTGAGGTCTTTCCACATAAGTGTTTAAGACCTTCCTTCCAGTGGTATTTACTTCACACCCTTTAAACCCCACATGAGACTGAACATACTTAAGTGGATAAAAAATGTATCTGGCTTTGATGCATTTCAGAATATGCATATGGATCTTGTGGTCCACTCTGTCCATCTATGCCCTCCCCCGCCCTCCCTTAGGCAAATCAGATCACACCTCCAATCTGCTCCTCCCTTCCTATAGGCAGAAACTCAAACAGGAAGAACCCATGGTAAGGACTGTTCAACGCTGGTCTGACAAATCGGAATCCATGCTTCAAGATTGTTTTGATCACGCGGACTGGGATATGTTTCGGGTTGCCTCTGGGAATAACATTGATGTATACACTGACACAGTGACTAAATTCATCATGAAGTGCATAGGAGATGTTGTTCCCACTGTGACGATTAAAACCTATCCAAACCAAAAACCGTGGATAGATGGCAGCATTCGTAGAAAACTGAAAGCGCGAACCACGGCAAGGTGACTGGGAATATGATTGAGAACAAACAGTGCAATTATGCACTTCGTAAGGCAAGCAAACAGGCAAAACGTCAGTACAGAGACAAAGTGGAGTTGCAAATCAACGGCTCAGACACAAGGCGTATGTGGCAGGGACTCCAGACAATCACGGATTATAAAGGGAAAACCAGCCACGCCGCGGACACAGAAGTCTTGCTCCCAGACAAGAGAAACACCTTTCCTTTGCCTGCATCGAGGAAAACACTGCTCCCTTTGAATGTGAGCTGTCGTTCTCCGTAGCCAACGGGAGAGACATTTAAGTGTGTTAACCCTCGCAAGGCTGCCGGCCCAGACGGGATCCCTAGCCGAATCCTCAGAGCATGCACAGACCACCAGCTGGCTGGAATGTTTAAGGACATATTCCATTTCTCCCTATCCCAGTCTTTTGCCCCCACTTACTTCACCCCCACTACGCTGATCCTCAACATAGGGGCCCCACAGACAGTGTGGTGAAAAAGGCACAACAGCACATTTTCAACTTCAGGAGGTTGAAGAAATTCGGTTTGGCCCCTAAGACCCTCAAACTGCACCATTCAGAGCACCCTGTCAGGCTGTACCAGTGCCTGCTAGGGCAACTGCACCGTCCGCAACCGCAGGACTCTCTAGAGGGTGGTGCGGTCTGCCTAATGCATCACCGGGGGCACACTGCCTGCCCTCCAGGACATCTACAGCACCCGTTATCACAGGAAGGCCGAGAAGATCATCAAGAACCTCAGCCACCTAAGCCACACCCTTTTAACCCTGCTACCAACCAGAAGGTCGGTACAGGGTCGGTACAGGTTCATCAAAGCTGGGGCCAAGAGACTGAAAAACAGCTTCTATCTCAAGCCTATCAGACTGTAAAATAGTCAATACTTGCCAGCCTCCGGTCAGTACCCCGCTCTGAACTTTAGTCATTGTCACATTGTCACATTGTTACTCTACCATGCACCTTAGAGTATTCTGCCCTATAGTCAAGGAACACTGGTCACTAATAATGTTTACATACTGTTTTACCCACTTCATATCTACAGTGCATTCGGAAAGTATTCAGACACCTTCCCTTTTTCCACATTTTGCTTACGTTACAGCCTTATTCTAAAATTGATTAAATAAAAAAAATAACCACACACAATACCAGATAATGACGAAGTGAAAACATGTTTTGAGAATTTTTGCAAAATAAAAACAGATACCTTATTTACCTAAGTAGCCTCTGTTTTCCTTGATTATCCTTGAGATGTTTCTACAACTTGATTGGAGTCCACCGGTGGTAAATTAAATTGATTGGACATGATTTGGAAAGGCACACACATGTCTATATAAGGTCTCATAGCTGACAGTGCATGTCAGAACAAAAACCAAGCCATGAAGTCGAAAGAAATGTTCGCAGAACTCCAAGACAGGATTGTGCTGAGGCACAGATCTGGGGAAGGGTACAATAACATTTCTGGAGCATTGAAGGTCCCCAAGAACATGGAAGAAGTTTGGAACAACCAAGACTCTTCCTAGAGCTGGGTGCCTGGCCAAACTGAGCAATCTGGGGAGAAGGGCCTTGGTAAGTTAGGTGACCAAGAACCCGGTGGTCACTCTAACAGAGCTCCAGAGTTCCTCTGTGGAGATGGGAGAACCTTCTAGAAGGACAACCATCTCTGCAGCACTCCACCAATCAGGCCTTTATGGTAGATTGGCCAGACGGAAGCCACTCCTCATTAAAAGGCACATGACAGCCTACTTTAAGTTTGCCAAAAGGCACCTAAAGGACTCGAGATTCTCTGGTCTGATGAAACCAAGTTTGAACTATTTGGCCTAAACGCAAAGCGTCATGTCTGGAGGAAAGCTGGCACCATCCCTACAGTGAAGCATGGTGGCAACATCATGCTGTGGGGGTGTCTTTCAGCGGCAGGGACTGGGACCCTAGTAAGGATCGAGGGAAAGATGAACAGAGCAAAGTACAGAGAGATCCTTGATGAAAACTTTGCTCCAGAGTGCTCAGGACCCCAAACGGGGGAAAAGGTTCACCTTCCAACAGGACAATGACCCTAAGCATACAGTCAAGACAACGCAGGAGTGGCTTCGGGAAAATTTTTTGAATGTCCTTGAGTGGCCCAGCCAGAGCCGGACTTGAACCCGATTGAACATCTCTGGAGAGACCTGAATATAGCTGAGCAGCAACGCTCTCCATCCAACCTGACAGAGTTTGAGATGATCTGCAGAGAAGAATGGGAGAAACTCCACAAATACAGGTGTGCCAAGCTTGTAGCATCATACCTAAGAAGACTCGAGGCTGTAATCGCTACCAAAGGTGCTTCAACAAAGTACTGAGTAAATTTGTCATTATGGGGTATTGTGTGTAGATTGAGGAGGGGGAAAAAATGATTTAATCAAAATTAGAATAATGCTGTAACTTACCAAAATGTGGATAAAGTCAAGGGGTCTGAATCCTTTCTGAATGCACTGTATATACTGCATTCTAGTCAAGACCTATCCTATTTAACCATTGCTGTACATATAGTATTATTCAGATATACTACATATTCTACCTACATACTGTACCATCACACACACATTTCATATATTTTTATTAAAAAAATACAATATTTCTAAATTTCTTAATTTCATTATGTTACTTTTTAGATGTGTTTATTGTGGTGTATGGTTAGATATTACTGCATTGTTGGAGCTAGGAACACAAGCATTTCATTATACCTTCAATAACACCTGCCAAATATGCGACTGATACAATTTGATTTAACTTTAGATTCTCCCAACACCTCATTAGACTACCTGTGGTCTGACTCTCCTGTATGTAAGAGAACTCTGCTATGGAGACTCACCCCTTTAACTGTAAACCCCCTACGTATAAACCCTGATATGAGACTAACCTGTATATCTTGTAGCGGGTGGAGAAGCCCTGCCGGTTCCTCTCGACGAAGTCTGTGTATTCCTGGGAGTGGTGGAAGGGGCCCTTGTCGGACAGCAGCCAGTCCAGGGGCCCCCCAGGGCGGTCGTGGGGCAGGCTGGCCAATGCAGGGGCCCCGGTCAAGAGCCAGAACCAGACCCAGCAGTGCAGGATCAGAAAGCCCCATAGAGCCATCAGAGGTTGAGGGAGGGAGGGAGGGAGGGAGGGAAAGAGGGAAGGGATCAGCAGTGGAAGGGATTCCCACACGTGAGCTTATACCTCCTCTGGGATGACAGGTGGATCTGCATTCCCTCACCTCCCCCGGATGACCTGGGAGTGAGAGACACCATTGTCACTTGAGAAATGAATGCTCTTATAATCATCAAGCACCTTCATAATTTTAGAGATCCCATACTGACAAGTAACAAAACAAATCTGATCTCTTTAGCTCTTATGGATTAAGTCACTAGACATCTGTTTTAAGACTAGCCTGCTGTTCCATCTCTAGTCCAAGCCTCCCATCTTCCTCCTAAGAGTTGTCAATTTCTCCCTGCAGCCGTGACCAAACCAGATGCTTGTTTTTTTTTAAAGTCCCATTACTGTATTCTGATGACAATCTGTCAAGTGAACTCAGCCATGTGACCATGTGTGTGGGAGTGTTTCAGAAATCATTATTCTCAAACAATAGCACAAGACACCAGGGGGTGGGGGGTGGACATGGGAGCAGGTGCTAGGAGATGAGAGAAAGAGCGTTATGGAGAGAAAGAAAGAGATGAGAGAGAGAAAGAGAGAGAGACTGGGAGAAAGAGTGAAATATGGAGAAAAAGAGAGCTAGAAAGAGAGGAGAGAGAGAAAAAGAGAGAAGTGTGAGAGAAGGTGTGTGCGCGCATCATGTGTGTGACTATAATGAATTGCAGACTGGGTGTTATTCACAGAAAAGTGAATATCCCTCACCAATGCAAACACAGGCTTTATCTGGTTCACAATGTGATCACACCAGATTCAAAAGCTCCGATTTTGCTGCATGACATTTAATTCCTCAGTGCAGACATCTGTGTATGGCAATACATATTGATGAGATGTGTATGTGCATGTCCGTATGCATGTGTGTGTGTGTGTGTTAGGGGCGGGATGGTTGGATCTGAGTAAGTACACAGCAGGGAGCCAACAATGGAGAGCAGTTCATTTTAGCACAGTGGTGTTCCACATAGTGAGGGAGGTAGGGAAGCCATGAAACACTGCAACCATTGCTATCCTCAGTAATTCCCTTATAACTTTGTTTTTGTGGCTGTTGTTAATGTTAAACAGTGAGTTAGCCTTTCAGCTTTTACAACATTCATGCAACAGCAACACTATTTCCACCAAGTCAATACATGGCTTTTTGTAAACATTGTGTAAAAGTGACCTTCGCTTACAGCGAGGGGACTGTCTAACCTGTTAATATTAGAAAAGAGTACAGGGGTCATGTTTAAAGATGCTTTATTTTATCATCCAACAGGCATGGGGCCAAACAAACACTGATGCAGGAAGGAAAACTATTTAGTCTCTCTCTCTCTTTCTAGCTGACTTTCTCTCTCACTCATCATCATCTCTATTCTCTCTACCTGCTCAATGTAAAAGTCCAGTATGTAAGCATGTATCTGTCCACAGATTCAGACAACACCAGCTCTATAATCACATTAACAGACAACACAGACCCAACTAACCAGATTATTATCTGTCTGAATCATATCCGGTACACACCATTACCACTTTACAAGGGCATTACTGGATCACATATGTGCTTGCATACGCAAACATAAACATTACATTTTCAAACATGGTTAAAATGCCATCCTTGAGCTGCAATAAATATCATATTTTGGTAATATTTTGGTATTTTATTAGGATACCCATTTGCGGTTGCTTCTCTTCCTGGGGTCCACACATAACATGACATGATATATAAGGAATAAACTCTGATTTTCTGTACATTACCTTGGAAATAATGGACGATGGCGCAGGATGAGGCAGAGCCGAGTCCCTTTGTGGAGTTCATTTTTCCAAGGTAACATACAGAGGCATTTATCCCACTTATACCACCATGGCCAAATAAACAATATGAAAGTACACATTTAGTGGTATAAATATTTTTTTTCTACATTAATATTTAAAAAATGTATAAGCAAATTCATACTTTCTCACCTTTTGGTTGCCAGAGAACTAATCGTTTGTTCAATTAGTTCCATATTTATGGACACGACCCAGTCGTTCGTTCTTTATGTTCCATTGCCATGCTCAGTGGCAACGTTCTTATCCATTCCTTGCTGCTAGCTAACCAACTAACTATTGCTACACGGTCACATATTTTATTTTGTTGTGTATGTATAAGCTGTTTATCCTGCTTATACCACCGTTGCCAAAGAAAACAATACTGTAAGCACCAGTGAAAGCTGCTGAGGGGAGAACTGCTCATAATGGCTGGGAAGGTGTGAATGGAATGTCATCAAACAAATGGAACCAATGTGCTTTTAACACGAGCCTGTGCTCCCCAATTAAGGTACCACCAACCTCATGTGATAAGCGCACATTTACCGGTAGAAATACAATATTTTCATTGATTTTTTCATTTACAGTGCATTCGGAAAGTATTCAGACCCCTTCACCTTTTCCACTTTGTTATTCTAAAATGGACTAAATAGATTTTTTCCTCATCAATTTACACACAATAAAACATAATGACAAAGCAAAAACAGGTTTTTAAAATGTTTTGCAATAAAACGTAAATATCACATTTACATAAGTATTCAGACCTTTACTTTGTTGAAGCACCTTTGGCAGCGATTACAGCCTTGTCTCTTTGTGGGTATGACACTACAAGCTTGGTGCATGACGCTACAAGCTTGGTAATCCTCTCAAGCACTCAGGTTGGATGTGGAGTGTCGATGGACAGCTATTTTCAGGTCTCTCCAGAGATGTTTGATCGGGTTCAAGACCGGGCTCTAGCCGGTCCACTCAAGGACATTCAGAGACTTGTCCCGAAGCCACTCCTGCATTGTGTTGGCTGTGTGCTTAGGGTCATTGTCCTGTTGGAAGGTGAACCTTCGCCCCTAGTCTGAGGTCCTGAGCGATCTGGAGCAAGTTTTCATCAAGGATCTCTCTGTACTTTTCTCCGCTCATGTTTCCCTCGATTCTGCCTAGTCTCCCAGTCCCTGCCGCTGAAAAACATCCCCACATTATGATGCTGCCACCAACATGCTTTACCGTAGGGATGGTGCCAAGTTTCCTCCAGACGTGATGCTTGGCATTCAGGCCAAAGAGTTCAATCTTGTTTTCATCAGACCAGAAAATCTTGTTTCTTATGGTCTGAGAGTCCTTTAGGTTCCTTTTGGCAATCTCCAAGCGGGCTATCATGTGCCTTTTACTGAGGAGTGGCTTCTGTCTGGCCACTCTACCATAAAGGCCTGATTGGTGTGGTGATGCAGAGATGTTGGTGCTTCTGGAAGGTTCTCCCATCTCAACAGAGGAATTCCGGAGGTCTGTCAGAGTGACCATTGGGTTCTTGGTAACCTCCCTGACCAAGGTCCTTCTTCCCCGATTGCTGAGTTTGTCTAGGCAGGCAGCTCCAGGAAGAGTCTTGGTGGTTTCAAATTTCTTCCATTTAAAATTATGTTGGCCACTGTGTTCTTGGGGACCTTTAATGCTGTAGACATTTTTTGGTACCCTTCCCAGATCTGTGCCTCGAAACAATCCTGTCTAGGAGCTCAACATACAATTCCTTCAACCTCATGGCTTGGTTTTTGCACTAGAGGCGAAATAAATAGACAACTATTTAGGCGAGGTGCAGGCTAGCGGAATAAAACGCATGAAAAATTAAAGGAGGAGCTGCACACTCTAGGAGGTCCAATGCAATAATTGAATAACCTAATAACCAACGTTTCAACAGACAAGCTGTCTTCATCAGGGTATAATGACAAACACTACAGGGTGACTAGTTTATAGTGTCAAAGGACACACATGTGTGTCTGTAATCATGGCTGGGTGTGGCCTGATATCATTGGTTAATTCTCAGATATAAAAATAACATACCAAAAACATTAAAGGATAGCATACGATCGTAGATACAAACATTTACAATAGCAAAATCACAAGAATGGCTTCAGATCGAAGTCTACGTCGAGACCGAAGGGAGTGAGGGTCTTTAAATTACAGATCCAGGCAGCCTCTAATTTTAACAAATTGTCGAGGTCACCCCCTCTCCTTGCGAGGGTAACATGGTCGACGCCGATATAAAGTAGGGACGAAATCGAGTGGTTTGTTTGCACAAAGTGGGCCGCAACTGGGTAAGTCGAGTTTTTGCACCTAATGGTGCTATGATGCTCCGAGATTTGTACGTTTGCACTTTGTTTTACCCACATCATTTTTTAGCACAAGGACAAGTTATAAGATAAATATCCTTAGTGGAGCACATGATAATGCCTTTGCACTGTCAACTGTGGGACCTTATATAGACAGGTCTGTGCCTTTCCAAAACATGTCCAATCAATTAAATTTACCACAGATGGACTCCAATCAAGTTGTAGAAACATCTCAAGGATGATCAATGGAAACAGGATGCACCTGAGCTCAATTTCGAGTCTCAGAGCAAAGGGTCTGAATACTTATGTAAATAAGGCATTTCAGTCTATTTTTTAATACATTTGCAAAAATGTTAAAAAAATATATAATTTTGCTTTGTCATTATGGGGTATTGTGTGTGATTATTTATTTTTAAATCCATTTTAGAATACATTTGTAATGTAATAAAATGTGGAAAAAGTCAAGTGGTCTGAATACTTTCCAAAGGCACACAATATCTAGGTCAAATAGGGAAGATGCGTTGTGCCGTGAGGTGTTGCTTTATCTGTTTTTTTAAATCAGGTTTGTTCATTCGAGTAATATGAGATGGAAAGTAGTTCCATACAATAATGTCTCTATATAATATTGCACACTTTTTTTTAGGACTGTGGACTTTTTTTGAGGATTTGAGGACTGTGAAAAGGCCCCTGGTGGCATGTCTGGTGAGGTAAGTGTGTTTGTCAGAGCTGTGTGTAAATTGACTATGCAAACAATTTGGGATTTTCAACACATTAAGGTTTCTTTTAAAAAGAAGAAGTGACGCAGTCAGCCTCTCCTCAACTCTTAGCCAAGAGAGATTGGCATGCATAGTATTCATACTGTATTAGCCCTCAGATTACAATGAAGAGCAAGACGTGCCACGCTGTTCTGGTCCAGAGGCAGATTTACTAGGTCATTCTTTGCAGCACTTGACCACATGACTGGACAATAATCACGATAAAACAAAACTACAGCCTGCAGTACTTGTATTTTTTTGAATGTGGTGCCAAAAATCAGCAGTGCATTTCTTTATCATGGACAGACCTCTCCCCATCTTTATACCCATAGAATCTATATTTTTATTTTTTTATTTTTTTTATTTCACCTTTATTTAACCAGGTAGGCTAGTTGAGAACAAGTTCTCATTTGCAACTGCGACCTGGCCAAGATAAGGCATAGCAGTGTGAACAGACAACACAGAGTTACACATGGAGTAAACAATTAACAAGTCAATAACACAGTAGAAAAAAGGGGAGTCTATATATACATTGTGTGCAAAAGGCATGAGAAGGTAGGCAAATAATTACAATTATGCAGATTAACACTGGAGTGATAAATGATCAGATGGTTATGTACAGGTAGAGATTGGTGTGCAAAAGAGCAGAAAAATAAAAATAAATAAATAAAAACAGTATGGGGATGAGGTAGGTGAAAATGGGTGGGCTATTTACCAATAGACTATGTACAGCTGCAGCGATCGGTTAGCTGCTCGGATAGCAGATGTTTGAAGTTGGTGAGGGAGATAAAAGTCTCCAACTTCAGCGATTTTTGCAATTCGTTCCAGTCACAGGCAGCAGAGAACTGGAACGAAAGGCGGCCAAATGAGGTGTTGGCTTTAGGGATGATCAGTGAGATACACCTGCTGGAGCGCGTGCTACGGATGGGTGTTGCCATCGTAACCAGTGAACTGAGATAAGGCGGAGCTTTACCTAGCATGGACTTGTAGATGACCTGGAGCCAGTGGGTCTGGCGACGAATATGTAGCGAGGGCCAGCCGACTAGAGCATACAAGTCGCAGTGGTGGGTGGTATAAGGTGCTTTAGTGACAAAACGGATGGCACTGTGATAAACTGCATCCAGTTTGCTGAGTAGAGTGTTGGAAGCAATTTTGTAGATGACGTCGCCGAAGTCGAGGATCGGTAGGATAGTCAGTTTTACTAGGGTAAGTTTGGCGGCGTGAGTGAAGGAGGCTTTGTTGCGGAATAGAAAGCCGACTCTTGATTTGATTTTCGATTGGAGATGTTTGATATGGGTCTGGAAGGAGAGTTTAGAGTCTAGCCAGACACCTAGGTACTTATAGATGTCCACATATTCAAGGTCGGAACCATCCAGGGTGGTGATGCTGGTCAGGCGTGCGGGTGCAGGCAGCGAACGGTTGAAAAGCATGCATTTGGTTTTACTAGCGTTTAAGAGCAGTTGGAGGCCACGGAAGGAGTGCTGTATGGCATTGAAGCTCGTTTGAAGGTTAGATAGCACAGTGTCCAAGGACGGGCCGGAAGTATATAGAATGGTGTCGTCTGCGTAGAGGTGGATCAGGGAATCGCCCGCAGCATGAGAAACATCATTGATATATACAGAGAAAAGAGTCGGCCCGAGAATTGAACCCTGTGGCACCCCCATAGAGACTGCCAGAGGACCGGACAGCATGCCCTCCGATTTGACACACTGAACTCTGTCTGCAAAGTAATTGGTAAACCAGGCAAGGCAGTCATCCGAAAAACCGAGGCTACTGAGTCTGCCGATAAGAATACGGTGATTGACAGAGTCGAAAGCCTTGGCAAGGTCTATGAAGACGGCTGCACAGTACTGTCTTTTATCGATGGCGGTTATGATATCGTTTAGTACCTTGAGCGTGGCTGAGGTACACCCGTGACCGGCTCGGAAACCAGATTGCACAGCGGAGAAGGTACGGTGGGATTCAAGATGGTCAGTGACCTGTTTGTTGACTTGGCTTTCGAAGACCTTAGATAGGCAGGGCAGGATGGATATAGGTCTGTAACAGTTTGGGTCCAGGGTGTCGCCCCCTTTGAAGAGGGGGATGACTGCGGCAGCTTTCCAATCCTTGGGGATCTCAGACGATATGAAAGAGAGGTTGAACAGGCTGGTAATAGGGGTTGCGACAATGGCGGCGGATAGTTTCAGGAATAGAGGGTCCAGATTGTCCAGCCCAGCTGATTTGTACGGGTCCAGGTTTTGCAGCTCTTTCAGGACATCTGCTATCTGGATTTGGGTAAAGGAGAACCTGGAGAGGCTTGGGCGAGTAGCTGCGGGGGGGGGGGAGCTGTTGTCCGAGGTTGGAGTAGCCAGGCGGAAGGCATGGCCAGCCGTTGAGAAATGCTTGTTGAAGTTTTCGATAATCATGGATTTATCGGTGGTGACCATGTTACCTAGTCTCAGTGCAGTGGGCAGCTGGGAGGAGGTGCTCTTGTTCTCCATGGACTTCACAGTGTCCCAGAACTTTTTGGAGTTGGAGCTACAGGATGCAAACTTCTGCCTGAAGAAGTTGGCTTTAGCTTTCCTGACTGACTGTGTGTATTGGTTCCTGACTTCCCTGAACAGTTGCATATCGCGGGGACTATTCGATGTTAGCGCAGTCCGCCACAGGATGTTTTTGTGCTGGTCGAGGGCAGTCAGGTCTGGAGTGAACCAGGGGCTATATCTGTTCTTAGTTCTGCATTTTTTGAACGGAGCATGCTTATCTAAAATGGTGAGGAAGTTACTTTTAAAGAAAGACCAGGCATCCTCAACTGACGGGATGAGGTCAATGTCCTTCCAGGATACCCGGGCCAGGTCGATTAGAAAGGCCTGCTCACAGAAGTGTTTTAGGGAGCGTTTGACAGTGATGAGGGGTGGTCGTTTGACTGCGGCTCTGTAGCGGATACAGGCAATGAGGCAGTGATCGCTGAGATCCTGGTTGTAGACAGCGGAGGTGTATTTGGAGGGCCAGTTGGTCAGGATGACGTCAATGAGGGTGCCCTTGTTTACAGAGTTAGGGTTGTACCTGGTGGGTTCCTTGATGATTTGAGTGAGATTGAGGGCATCTAGCTTAGATTGTAGGACTGCCGGGGTGTTAAGCATATCCCAGTTTAGGTCACCTAACAGAACAAACTCTGAAGCTAGATGGGGGGCGATCAATTCACAAATGGTGTCCAGGGCACAGCTGGGAGCTGAGGGGGGTCGGTAGCAGGCGGCAACAGTGAGAGACTTATTTCTGGAGAGAGTAATTTTCAAAATTAGTAGTTCGAACTGTTTGGGTATGGACCTGGAGAGTATGACATTACTTTGCAGGCTATCTCTGCAGTAGACTGCAACTCCTCCCCCTTTGGCAGTTCTATCTTGACGGAAGATGTTATAGTTGGGTATGGAAATCTCAGAATTTTTGGTGGCCTTCCTGAGCCAGGATTCAGACACGGCAAGGACATCAGGGTTAGCAGAGTGTGCTAGAGCAGTGAGTAAGACACACTTAGGGAGGAGGCTTCTGATGTTGACATGCATGAAACCAAGGCTTGACAGTTTACAATCTAAGGTAACATCAAGTAATTGAGTCTCAACTTCATTAGCCACACCATTCATTACTAGATTCAGCTGAGGTCAAGAGCATATGGAATGATTCGTACCAAATACAATGCTCTTAGTTGTAGAGGCCAGTTTATTACAAGCCACCCATTCCAAAACTGACTGCAACTCCTTGTTAAGGGTTTCAGTGACTTCATTAGCTGTGTTTGCTGACATGTACAGTTGAAGTTGGAAGTTTACATACACCATAGCAAAATATATTTAACTCAGTTTTTCACAATTCCTGACATTTAATCAAAGCAAAAAATCCCTGTTTTAGTTCAGTTAGGATCACCACTTTATTAAGAATATGAAAAGTCATATTAACAGTAGAGAGAATGGTTTATTTCAGCTCTTATTTCTTTCATCACATTCAAAGTGGGTCAGAAGTTTACATACACTCAATTAGTATTTGGTAGCATTGCCTTTAAATTGTTTAACTTGGGTCAAACGTTTTGGGTAGCCTTCCACAAACTTCTCACAATAAGTTGGGTGAATTTTGGCCCATTCCGTCTGACAGAGCTGGTGTAACTGAGTCAGGATTGTAGGCCTCCTTGCTCGCACACAGTTTTTCAGATCTGCCCACACATTTTCTATAGAATTGAGGTCAGGGCTTTGTGATGGCCACTCCAATACCTTGACTTTGTTGTCCTTGACTTTGTTGTCTTGCCACAACTTTGGAAGTATGCTTGGGGTCATTGTCCATTTAGAAGACCCATTTGCAACCAAGCTTTTTTTATTTATTTATTTATTTTACCTTTATTTAACCAGGTAGGCAAGTTGAGAACAAGTTCTCATTTACAATTGCGACCTGGCCAAGATAAAGCAAAGCAGTTCGACAGATACAACAACACAGAGTTACACATGGAGTAAAACAAACATACAGTCAATAATAAAGTATAAACAAGTCTATATACAATGTGAGCAAATGAGGTGAGAAGGGAGGTAAAGGCAAAAAAGGCCTTGGTGGCAAGGTAAATACAATATAGCAAGTAAAACACTGGAATGGTAGTTTTGCAATGGAAGAATGTGCAAAGTAGAAATAAAAATAATGGGGTGCAAAGGAGCAAAATAAATAAATAAATTAAATACAGTTGGGAAAGAGGTAGTTGATAGGGCTAAATTATAGGTGGGCTATGTACAGGTGCAGTAATCTGTGAGCTGCTCTGACAGTTGGTGCTTAAAGCTAGTGAGGGAGATAAGTGTTTCCAGTTTCAGAGATTTTTGTAGTTCGTTCCAGTCATTGGCAGCAGAGAACTGGAAAGAGAGGCGGCCAAAGAAAGAATTGGTTTTGGGGGTGACTAGAGAGATATACCTGCTGGAGCGTGTGCTACAGGTGGGAGATGCTATGGTGACCAGCGAGCTGAGATAAGGGGGGACTTTACCTAGCAGGGTCTTGTAGATGACATGGAGCCAGTGGGTTTGGCGACGAGTATGAAGCGAGGGCCAGCCAACGAGAGCGTACAGGTCGCAATGGTGGGTAGTATATGGGGCTTTGGTGACAAAACGGATTGCACTGTGATAGACTGCATCCAATTTGTTGAGTAGGGTATTGGAGGCTATTTTGTAAATTACATCGCCAAAGTCGAGGATTGGTAGGATGGTCAGTTTTACAAGGGTATGTTTGGCAGCATGAGTGAAGGATGCTTTGTTGCGAAATAGGAAGCCAATTCTAGATTTAACTTTGGATTGGAGATGTTTGATATGGGTCTGGAAGGAGAGTTTACAGTCTAACCAGACACCTAAGTATTTGTAGTTGTCCACGTATTCTAAGTCAGAGCCGTCCAGAGTAGTGATGTTGGACAGGCGGGTAGGTGCAGGTAGCGATCGGTTGAAGAGCATGCATTTAGTTTTACTTGTATTTAAGAGCAATTGGAGGCCACGGAAGGAGAGTTGTATGGCATTGAAGCTTGCCTGGAGGGTTGTTAACACAATGTCCAAAGACGGGCCGGAAGTATACAGAATGGTGTCGTCTGCGTAGAGGTGGATCAGAGACTCACCAGCAGCAAGAGCGACCTCATTGATGTATACAGAGAAGAGAGTCGGTCCAAGAATTGAACCCTGTGGCACCCCCATAGAGACTGCCAGAGGTCCGGACAACAGACCCTCCGATTTGACACACTGAACTCTATCAGAGAAGTAGTTGGTGAACCAGGCGAGGCAATCATTTGAGAAACCAAGGCTGTTTAACTTCCTGACTGATGTCTTGAGATGTTGCTTCAATATATCTACATAATTTTCCTCCCTCATCAAGCCATCTATTTTGTGAAGTGCACCAGTCCCTCCTTCAGCAATGCTCCCCCACAATATGATGCTGCAACCACCGCGCTTCACGGTTGTGATGGTGTTCTTCAGCTTGCAAGCCTCCCCCTTTTTCCTCCAAACATAATGATGGTCATTATGACCAAACAGTTTTATTTTTGTTTCATCAGACCAGAGGACATTTCTCCAAAAAGTACATTCTTTGTCCCCATGTGCTGTTGCAAACCGGAGTCTGGCTTTTTTATGGCGGTTTTGGAGCAGTGGCTTCTTCTTTGCTGAGTGGCCTTTCAGGTTATGTCGATATAGGACTCGTTTTATTGTGGATATAGATACTTGTGTACCTGTTTCCTCCAGCATCTTCACAAGGTCTGTTGCTGTTGTTCTGGGATTGATTTGTACTTTTCGCACCAAAGTATGTTCATCACTAGGAGACAGAACGCGGCTCCTTCCTGAGCGGTCAGACGGCTGCGTGGTCCCATGGTGCATGGTCCCGCCTTAAGCCATTTGGAAATTGCTCCCAATGATGAACCAGATTTGTGGAGGTCTACAATTTTTTTTCTGGGGTTTTGGCTGATTTCTTTTGATTTTCCCATGATGTCAAGCGAAGAGGCACTGAGTTTGAAGGTTGGCCTTGAAATACATCCACAGGTACACCTCCAATTGACTCAAATTATGTCAATTAGCCTATCAGAAGCTTCTAAAGCCATGACATCATTGTCTGGAATTTTCCAAGCTGTTTAAAGGCACATTCAACTTAGTGTATGTAAACTTCTGACCCACTGGAATTGTTATACAGTGAATTATAAGTGAAATAATCTGTCTGGAAACAATTGTTGGAAAAATGTCTTGTGTCATGCACAAAGCAGATGTCCTTACCGACTTGCTCTAACTATAGTTTGTTAACAAGAAATTTGTGGAGTGGTTGAAAAGTTAGCTTTAATGGCTCCAACCTAAGTGTATGTAAACTTCCGACTTCAACTGAATATGGTTGAATCATCTGCATACATGGACACACAGGCTTTGTTTAATGCTAGTGGCAAATCATTGGTAAATATAAAAAAAGAATAGAGGGTCTAGAGAGCTGCCCTCCGGCACACCACACCCTATATGTTTAACATTAGATAGGCTTCTATGAAAGCAAACCCCTCTGAGTTATTTTAGATAGATAGCTCTGAATCCACAATATGGCAGAGTTTGAAAAGCCGTAAGATGTAAGTTCTCAGCAACAGTTTATGGTTAATAATATCAAAGGCTGCACTGAAATATAACAGTACAGCTCCCACAATCATCTTATTATCAATTTATTTCAACCATTCATCAGTCCTTTATGTCAGTGCAGTACATGTTGAGTGCCCTTCTCTATAAGCATGCTGAAAGTCTGTTGTCAATTTGTTTACAGAGAAATAGCATTGTATTTGGTCAAACACCATTTTTTCCAACAGCTTACTAAGAGCTGGCAAGGTCTGCTGTTAGAACCAGTAAAGTCTGATCTACCACTCTTGGGTAGCAGCATGACTTTGGCTTCCCTCCAGGCCTGAGGACAAACACCTTCCTCTGGACTCAGATTAAATATATGACAGATAGATGACTCTATGGCCACTCCTATCATCCTCAGTAGCTTTCCATCTAAGTCGTCAATGCCAGAAGGTTTGTCATCATTGAACGACAAAAAAAAGATCCACCTCTCCCACACTAACTTTAAATAATTGAAACTTACAATGCCTTTCTTTCATTATTTCATTTGTTTTAATGCATGAATACGATGGCTCACTGTTCGCTGTTGGCATTTCCTGCCTAAGTTTGCCCACTTTGACAATTAAGAATAGGAAATATAGATTAGCCTAATTATTTTACCTGAGCATGACCCCAAAACTAAGGACTTATTATGCAGCCCTACACTGTTGTCATGGGTAACTGATTGGGCTCATGGATTCGAGTTCATCACGGAATGGCATGCTTTGAGCACAACTGAAAAGTGCTATTTACATGTGTAAAATGAATGTCATATGCTGCATTTGCTATAGGCCTATTGTATACCTTTTTGTTGGTGACACTTTGATATTTCAATAATATGCAGCTGTTTAAAGGGCAAATCCACAGATGAAATAATAATGGTTGCCCCGCCTCTGTTTTGGCAAAAAGCTGAGGGATGGGCTTGGAGAAATGTAACAACTCTCAGATTAAGACATAGCTATGGATACATGGGACTGACGATCCTTATGTTTGGGTTCTCATGGAGTGTGACAGTTGAACTAAGCTCATGAGGAATTTATTATATCATATTCTTTAAGAATCAATGGAAATATATATATAATTTACAAGTCTAAAAATGGATGTAGCAACTACAGATTGCCCCGTTAAGTCTATCAAAAGTGGGCAAGTTTGAGGATGGATTTTTTTGTTATTAACATGAATTAGATTGCCAAGAGTGGGCAAAGCTGTCAAGGCAAAGTGTGGCTACTTTGAAGAATCTCACATATATTTTGATTTGTTGGGTTACTACATGAATCCATATTTGTTACTTCATAGTTGTAATGTCTTCACTGTTATTCTACAATGTAGAAAATAGTACAAATTAAGAAAAAGTTAATGAGTAGGTGTGTCCAAACTTTTGACTGGTACTGTAAATGTACACTGTAGCAACACCTCCCATTTAAGCGTTCCTGTCTCTTCTATAGATGTTATATCCTTGTATTGCTATTGCTGTACCGCAGAATAACTGATGAATTTACAAACGTTCAACACCGGTTGAATATGGCCGGTGTCAGTAAATGTTGGCAAAAAAAGCATAATTCAATTGTTGCCAGGAGCACAGTTACAGTCACCAATGCTCTGGATAACATGAAAACATCCTAATCAACTCTGCCAGAGAGAGCAAAATGGTCAAAGTTTGGGTCGGGGCTCAAGCTTAAGATGATTCTTATGGCATTGTACACGGTCAGTGTGAAACAGATTGACTTGACACAACGGGCCAAGCAAGCTATACAAACAAAACGGAAACAACACAGGACGTCTTATTTAATGAAAGGGATTGCAGTCTGCTGTGAAGCATTCCTCCATGTAAGTGTCTAGCTACATTTTCATATACTATACCTTTCTAATTTTGTCAGAAAGTTGTTTTAATTTGAAGTTAAAACCTCTCTAGGGTATATGGGACGTTAGCGTCCCATCTGGCCAACATCCAGTGAGATTGCAGAGAGCCAAATTCAAATACAGAAATACTCATTATAAAAATTCAGAAAACAAAAACATATTTTACATAGGTTTAAAGATTAACTTCTTGTGAATCGAACCACGGTGTCAGATTTTTAAAATGCTTTACGGCGAAAGCATACCTTACGATTATTTGAGAACATAGCCCAGTTGGCAAATTATTACAAACAGTAACCAGCCAAGCAGAAGTGTTACAAAACTCAGAAATAGAGATAAAATTAATCCCTTACCTTTGATGATCTTCATATGGTTGCACTCTGAAGACATTAATTTACTTAATAAATGTTCCTTTTGTTCGATAAAGTCTCTTTATATCCAAAAACCTCTGTTTTGTTTGTGCGTTTTCTTCAGTAATCCACAGGCTTAAACGCAGTCAAAACAGGCAGAATAAAATCCAAATTGTATCCGTAAAGTTCATAGAATCATGTCAAACAATGTTTATATTCAATCATCAGGTTGTTTTTAGCCTAAATGATCTATAATATTTCAACCGGACAATAACGTCGTCAATATAAAAGGTAAACAAGAAATGCACTCTCTCGGGATTGCGCATGAAAAAGCTCTGTGACATGTCAGGGTCCACTCATTCAGACTGGTCTTACTCCCTCATTTATAAGAATACAAGCCTGAAAACTTTTCTAAAGACTGTTGACATCTAGTAGAAGGCATAGGAACTGCAAATTGAGTCCTAAGTCAATTGATACTGTAATGGCATTGAATAGAAAACTACAAAACCACAAAAAAATACTTCCTGAATGGATTTTTCTCAGGTTTTCGCCTGCCAAATCAGTTCTGTTATACTCACAGAAACTTTAGAGTGTTTTCTATTCAAATCTACCAGTTATATGCATATCATATCTTCTGGGCCCGAGTAGCAGGCCGTGTAATTTGGGCATGCTTTTCATCCAAAACTCTGAATGCTGCCCCCTACCCTAGAGAAGTTAACAGGTTACTATTAGCTAGCTAGCGGATGTTAGCTGGCTGGCTCGCTGACATTACGTTTATGATCTGTGTGTAGTAATGTTCTCAGAATATTTTTTCGCATTGCCAGTTATAGCCTAATGTTAGCCAGCTAACTACCTAACATCGAACCTATTTGGTTAACTTTAGCTAGATATGACAATCGGTTTGTATTGCTATTACTTTATGCATTAGGATTATGATTTGTTGTTTAGATAGCATGTCTAAACAAAAGACTCCACTTCACCAGATGATTACATGACCCATCAAGTTAGCCAGGTCTATCTGACGGCTATCTATTGTATAATAATGCCAAAATATTTGTATCTGGAATTTCTCTTTCAGCATCAGTAGGACACTCCTTCACCAGTCACACAAGGAGAATGGTCTAATGCCTCCAGTCAAAAAGAGAGCTGGCCCAAGCAGGCACAGGTTACACCTGAAGCATGAGGACTTGCAGCAAGTTGTGAACTTCATCAACAACTATGCAAAGGATAATGCAATGGTATTACGAGGATGCCACCCAGGACACAAACACTTGATGGAAAGCTGCCACCATCCCATATGAGAAAAGCAGCGGTGTGGCATCTCTACAAGGAATCGATGACAAAACTTGGTATGTAAAGCATAAACACATTTTGGTTATTTAATTTACCTCCAACATGAGTGGCGCTCCTTTTATTGATCTCACATCATTTTTTTTGTAATTTTCTGTTTTACAACTTTGATGCTCTGGAGCCTGGTGTCATTGTCGACAAGGAGCATTTGGACTCAAGTCGGAACCAGGTTTCAGCTGCTGCGCAACACTGAAATCCTTTCTCCCAAAGATGGTCTTTCTGTACAAGCATCACCTGGACTGGACACAGCTAGACAAATATCTTTGAGAAGATCAGGGAATTTTGTGACGAAGAGGCTATGGACGTCACATGCCCTGCAGCAAAGTCAAGGGCAGGACAGAAACAGGCTCTCCGATTATATATTATCTTGTTTATGCGTGGTTTGGACGGACCAGTTCATTACCGGGGGTGAGTTCCCAGTCATCAGCACTCTCTGCAGTACCTCTATTCAAATGACTCTCTCCTAACACACAACATATGTTGCTGCTATTATTTTTATTCTGCTGCTCAGCCGTTTGACCCCTGATTGTATGCTCTTGTACATACTGTATATTATTTTCTTCATATTGGCACTCTGTTTTTTGATATTGGTACTATGCAAGTAATCATTTCACTATACCGTTTAAACTTTCTGTAGAGACCCATCCACTTAGCAAGATGTGGCTGGAGGTTATAGCATTTATTTCACATGACCCATCAATCAAGTGTGTCTGGGTAAGCATCATCTAATATTTATATCATATTTTTATCTGGATATTTTGTTTACCTGGAACGTTTTCTTATTTTAGGCTACTACGTTTACCACTTTTAGTCTTAATCTTTACTATACTACTCACTGTTTAGCACAAAACAGCCTACCTAGCTGACCGCCAGGTCGCAGTTGTAAATGAGAACTTGTTCTCAACTAGCCTACCTGGTGAAATAAAGGTGAAATAAAAAAATGATTAAATAAACATGACCTCACATGTGAATCCTTAAAGAGATGGGTGGGGTTGGCTTAAGAGGGTGTGAACAATGCTGAATGGGTGTAGACAAAGAAGAGCTCTCCAGGAGGTACCAAAATATTCAAAGGCCATTTTCTCAAAACTGAGGTTACTTTAAACTATCAACTTTCAAAGCAGAATTACTTTCCCATTGTTCCTCAAATGCAGTGTATAATATACCATTTTGTATTTATGTTTCTCTGCTTTTATCCAATGTAAAAAACACAATCTCAAATGTTTCTACATAAGACCGAATCAAGATGGTCGGTCACGTATGGAAAAGAAAAAACAAAGCAAACAAAATAAAAAAAACATTCTGCAGTCCATTAATCAGTTGGTGTGTGTGTGTGTGTGTGTGTGCGCCGCTGCGGGGTTGAAGCTTTGAACCCATAGGCTTGCCTCTCTCATCCCTTCCAGGCTTTTTGGAGGGAGGGTGGGTAAATGAGCCTGTCATAGTGGATGTAAGCCATGTCCCCAAGCACTCTGGCAGCTTTCATGGCTGGGATAAGTTATTTTCTCTTCGGGTGCACAACTTCAGGATAGTCCTTGTTCCTCTCAAGTTCTTGGCTCTTTCCAGAACAGCTACCTTGTCCTTGAACCTGAGCACGATCGGCCTGGGCCGGTCACCTGGGCCAGTGGTGGGTTTTCCCAATCTTGTGGGAGTGCTCCACCTCAATCTTCCTGTGGTCCATCTTCAGTTTCTCCAAGATCATTTCCCTCACGTTGTCTTCAAATTTGGTCCAGGTTTCAATTTCGTCCAAAACAATGTTTTTCCACATTTAATTGTCCCTTGAGTCTGATTTCTCTGTCATTGTTATCATGGATTCACATAAAGAACTTATGTCCTCCCTGAGTGACTTACAGATTGCTGTCATCTTGCCGTTTTCCTGCTGACACTAAATCGAGTTGACCCCAGGAGAACTGCAAACTGTTCTTCGGGTCCTGGACCTCTCTGGTCATGTAATCTATAATTTTATTAGATGACTCCACCAGTATTTGGACAAAACACTTGAAGCTATTTTCTTGTTTTAACAACTGCTTGTAGAACTATTTTTGTTTATTTAAAAGATCCTTCAACTGTGAGAGAGAGACACCACTGTCCTTTACCATGGTATTTGTCATGGTAAAAATGTAAGCTATGCTGTTACTCCTCACAGTTCCAGACAGGGCAAGTAGCAAGAAACAGCAGGGATATAGACAGTCACAAGTCCGAGACAAGCTGCGTTCAAGCCCTCAAGGAAACCCCGCCAGCTTGATAGCCTAGCTGCCACTGTAAGCTGCCTATCTGCTATGGCAAGCAGCTGGCATATGGCAGTGGTTCCAGCAACTGATGCCAACCATGTTGCAGGATCCAAACTCAAAAGGTAACTAGTTACCAAACCTTTTCAATAAAACACTTTTTCAGAGACTTTCAAAACAACAAACAGCTCTCCCTCGTTCTGCATTCAATAGGAAGTGAGATTGTTGATCACATTCTTTATATTATGTAGATACTAGGCCTGCAAGAATACTCCCTGTTTGGGATGTCATAATGCCTGGAGAAGTATTTATCCAAGGAACAACATCGGTATAGCAATCTACTGCTCTGCACAGCGTGACTGCAATGTAGGTGACCTGGAACACCACCATATATATATAGAAACATCAAGGATTGTCGTAGCCGAGGCTGTGGCTGTGGCGTGAAAGGCAGTTTAATTATTACCAGCCGTAAGAGAGAGAACAAAGGCCCTGGTGGCTCCACTGAAATATTATTATACAGCCACTCAAATATTATTATACAGCACACAACGTGGGCCAGCTATTAACCCAGGGCTGTTTGTAGCCACCGCACAAAGGCCAGAGATGGGTGTATGTTTGTTAGGCAATGTATGTGTGAAGTGTTCTGGATGATAAGAATGCAAATGATTAGGGTGTCCAATCAAAAACGCATCTTTTGACCAATGGGTAAAATAATAAATATGTTAATTGTGTAGATAGTCCTCTGAGAAAACAAATGGTCCAACGTCATGTCTCTATCATAATCCGTTCAAAACGTATTGTAGTTATTAACCCTTGTAGGATGGTAAAAAATTAGGGCAACTAAATCAATGGCCAGAGAAAAAAAAGTGGTTAAAAATCTGGAAAATAGCTTGCGTCTGCTAGACTGCATGCTGTGCGAGAATTAAGAATACCTCACAGGCTTATCATTGAACTCATCATCTCTCTTCTCAAATCCGGAGGACATAAAACAGAGGTAAAATAGATTTCGATTTTGAGATATGACATGTAAATGTGAAGTTCCTGTTATTTTTCGAAGACTTCGAAACACAAACCAGCTTATCTGTGAAATGTCAATAGAACACTGAGCAAGATTTTTATTTATTTTCAAAGCATTTTCCATTTAATTCAACTCGTGTCAGGTTTATTTAGTTATTTGCAAAAACAACTTGAAGTCGACGACTTAAAATTCTCAAAAAGTTATACGAGAACTTATTATCAGATGTATTATCTTATGGAATCCAACTTTTGGGATATAATGTGAATGATCTGTGGCAGACTGGCTCGATTTGGTCTTACGTAGCAAAATTTGAAATTGTGTTTTTTTTTTACATTGGCTAAAAGTAGAGACTCATAGCTAGAAAAGGGTATATCATACACTTCAGTTGAGGAACAATGGGAAAGTAATTATTTGAATGTTGATAAACTTGTAACCTCACTTTTGAGAAAATTTAATATTTTGGTACACCTACTGGAGAGCTCTTTGTCTACACCGATTCAGCATCTTCACACCCTCTTAAGCTTTAGACCCACCCATCTCTTTAAGGATTCACATGAGGCCATATACTAAACAACCAAAGATTTCAAGGCTAAAGGCTGGTTTATACTACAAGTGTGTTTGTAAATTCAATCTGGAATGCCAGAGTGTGCTCTGGGTGTTCATAAAGATGTCAGATTGTCCATTTGTAAATTCAGAGTCTTTCGCTCTCTGAGTGTTCAGAGCCCACACCGGATGCTCTGGCCGAGGAGTAGGGTTGATCCGAGTGTTCTAACCTAACAACTGCAGTCAAGCACCCAAGCTAACTGGCTAATGTTGGCTAGCTTGCTAAGTACTTAGAGACACAAATGAGAGAAATGCTCACTCTGACCATTTTACTCAGAATAGCAGAACTTGTTAGGCTGTTTTTATGTTATCCGGAGTGTTGGTGACTGGAACTGTGCTGCTGGCAACAATTTAATTATGCTTTTTTGCTAATGTTTACTGACACCGGCCACATTCAACGGGTGTTGAGCGTTCGTAAATTGGTCAGTTATTCTGCACTCTGGCACACTCAGACAAGAGTGCTTTGAAATCGGAGTAGATCGACGTAGGTGGTAAATTCACTCTGGCTATCGACAGTTGTCACAGTAACATCATGAACATTCTATTGAAATGGTTACTTGCATAGTGGAGTCTTTTGTTTAGACATGTAGCTAGCTAGGTAAACAATTAACCATAATCCCAACTCATAATGTTACTACCCTGCATGAATCTGCAGGTAGCCAACCAGGTTCAATGTTAGCAATGCAAATGAGGAGATAGGAATAATATTACCACACAGATCATACACATAACGTTAGCTAGCGAGCCAGCAAGCTAACGTTAGCTAGCTAGCTAATAGTAAACTAACTTCAAATGAAAACAACTTTGACAAAATTAGAAATGTGTCAAATCAAAACATTTAGCTAGCTAGACTATCTTACCAGTGTACATGGATGGACGCTTCTCCCTCTTTGTCATGGATGCCATGCTTGCCCTTTGTTTGAAAATGTAACAGTAGTCTGGAGACAGCTGTTCTATACAACAGCCTTGCGTGCATTTTCTTTCCAAATCTGTCTGCATATTTTCAATCAAACACCAGAATTTTCTCCATCTCCTTAGCTATCATAATCTAAATCCACTGATTTCAAAACTCGGTCCACCAGAAAGTGCTGTCTTTTTCCATGGCTAGACCAACTAGGCTCGTAATTTAACAATTTTATTAGTATTTACAGATGGCATAAACATTTCATGAAAATTCACATGTTCCAAAAGGCATTTCTGTCTAAAAACATATCTATATATTTTGTAAGTTTGTTCAAATAGCTCTCCTGTGAAGTAATGACACGTGACATACAGCTAGTTTCCTGAAACGAGTCACATACAGTACCAGTCAAAAGTTTGGACACACCTACTCATTCAACGAGTAGGTGTTTCCAAAATCAAATTAGCATAATACAAACATTCCCATCAAAATCAGTCTGTTTAATCTAGAGATATCTAGAGCTACAGCGATGTTTGTCAGACCATGAGACATCCTGAAAATCGGCCTTTTAATTGTTTTATTTCAACTTTATTTAACCAGGTAGGCAAGTTGAGAACAAGTTCTCATTTACAATTGCGACCTGGCCAAGATAAAGCAAAGCAGTTCGACATACAACAACAGAGTTACACATGGAGTAAAACAAACGTACAGTCAATAATACAGTAGAAAAATAAGTCTATATACAATGTGGGCAAATGAGGTGAGATAAGGGAGGTAAGGCAAAAAAAAGACCATGGTGGCGAAATAAATATAATATAGCACTAGAATGGTAGATTTGCAGTGGAAGAATGTGCAAGGTAGAGATATAAATAATGGGGTGCAAAGGAGCAAAATAAATAAATACAGTAGGGTATAGGTAGTTGTTTGGGCTAAATTATAGATGGGCTATGTACAGCTGGTGCTTAAAGCTAGTGAGGGAGATAAGTGTTTCCAGTTTCAGAGATTTTTGTAGTTCGTTCCAATCATTGGCAGGAGAGGCGGCCAAAGGAAGAATTGGTTTTGGGGGTGACCAGAGAGATATACCTGCTGGAGCGCTTGCTACAGGTGGGTGCTGCTACGGTGACCAGCGAGCTGAGATAAAGGGGGACTTTACCTAGCAGGATGTTGTAGATGACCTGAAGCCAGTGGGTTTGGCGACAGGTATTTTTTTTTTGAATGTTTACCCCTTTTTCTCCCCAATTTCGTGGTATCCAATTGTTGTAGTAGCTACTATCTTGTCTCATCGCTACAACTCCCGTACGGGCTCGGGAGAGACGAAGGTTGAAAGTCATGCGTCCTCCGATACACAACCCAACCAAGCCGCACTGCTTCTTAACACAGCGCGAATCCCAGCCGGAAGCCAGCCACACCAATGCGTCGGAGGAAACACCGTGCACCTGGCCACCTTGGTTAGCGCACACTGCGCCCAGCCCGCCACAGGAGTCGCTGGTGCGCGATGAGACAAGGACATCCCTACCGACCAAGCCCTCCCTAACCCGGACGACGCTAGGCCAATTGTGCTTCGCCCCACGGACCTCCCGGTCGCGGCCGGTTACGACAGAGCCTGGGCGCGAACCCAGGGACTCTGATGGCACAGCTGGCGCTGCAGTACAGCGCCCTTAACCACTGCGCCACCCGGGAGGCCCCGACGAGCATTTTCTATGAAAATGTCTGTAGTAGCCGAACTGTTTGGCCTACAATATGGCCAATTAAAATGACCATTCTAAGGAAAGACTCTCATGAACACGGTACTGCCGATCTGCCAACCTCTGTAGCATCCAAACACTTTGGGCTTCACACTAATATGACCCTTCTATGGAAAGGTGAGACTCTCATGAACATGCCAGTTGTTTTGCTTTAGGATAACAAAGCTGACTTAGAGAAAACATTTAAAAAGTCCATATACAGTATATTGTGAGTCGCCCATTCATTAGAAACTTTTTTTATATGATTTTTAGGCCATATCACCCAACCCTAGTTACACTGACTGAATAGACCAGCAATCAGCACAGAAGTACAGATTTTAATATAAAATATATTAATATACATTTTTTATGTTTTGAGTTTGATTAGGTTTTATTATGTTCAGTTTTAGACACAACAGGACAACATTATTACAATATATTGAAACTATTATAAACTGCGATTGTCTTCATTCTCATTGTTCATTCAGCAGATTGGACTAGTAGCTAGTGCTGAAAGCCTTGAAAAGGGGCCAGGGATGGTTGGTTCTATAGCTCTGTGACCCATTTAGATGTCCCACAGAGGATTGCCCTAAATCCATGCTAAATAATCATATTGATTATTAATAATGCCATTCATTCACGTAATCTCTACTCCGTTCTCACAGAACATTTCTCAGAGCTCATGTTTTATATAATTCCTTTTTGCACGCTCAAGAGTCTTTACAGTCACCTGTTATATACCTAGGTATAAAAGTTAAATTGTTATGAACACACCCTTCTGTCTGTCTCCAACGGTTTGAACAGCATGCTAGCCTGTCCACTTTGTTCAGATGTTTATATGAAGTGGCCCAACTTATTTCTCAGAACGAGAATGAGTTGCCAAATCCTCATATATTTTTTTTTTTTATGGTCTTTGCACATTTAACAAACACAGACTATACAGCTAGTATAACAGTCTGTGGCTTAAATTCTGCTAGGGGTACATGGTACCGCAATGCTGTGCTCAACAGAAACTGATCATTAATTTTCCAGAATCAATGTTAATTGATACTCCCGTTTCAGTAGGGTCTGCTCTTCACACAATGTCGGTTCTCCTCTATTACAGTAAAATAACATCTCAATGTGTTTTTGTGTCCATATGAGCTGTTGGACCAAATCTCAAATGCAAATAGTGAGTTGAAAGAGAGAAAGAAGAGACATTTAATTTGAGTTATTCTGAGTGGCAGGAGGAGGAACTTGGTGTGTGAGTCTAAATGGGAGGGTGCACAGTCACAACAAAAGGAGTGAAGGAGATGAGACCAAAAGACAACATGAGAACAAACGGCCATAAACTAAACAAAAAAAAACCTTGATTCTTGCAATACAGGCATTTGGAATATTGTGTTTTAAACATACAATCGAATGTACATAATTAATTTGATATATCGCCCAGCCCTAAGTGTGACATTACTATGCAACTACTACTACAGCTACTTCTAAAGATCTAAAGGTCTGTCTCGATTGCACCGGTCTTTTTGAGTGACACATCCAGAGACTGTTTAACCTACAGTGTCAGACCTACCGCAGTGTTTAGACAGTCTCTTCACTCTCCCTCTCGGCTCAGAGGAGATACTGTACTGTTGTATGCTTGATGAGGTTTGGGAACTCCCCAACCTAATCTGTCTAAAGCATTCCACCAGTCCCATTCAGAGGAGAGAGAGGGATCGGGGGGGGGGGGTGTAAGTAAGTGAGTGAGTGAGTGAGAAAAGAGAGTGTAGTGTTTCTCAGAACATCTGTTCAGCCACTATACCCATTAGGACACCGGAGCCATAGAGATGATGCGCCTTCCCTTCGCTGGCACTGCAACTATGCTAATGTGGGGATGGCCCTCACTTCGTGATTTCTCCCAACTTTGAATACACTTGAAGGGAGAGGGAGTGAGGGAAGGAGGGAGAGAGGAGGAGGGGAGGAAGTAACTGGTCCACTTTGAAACTTGTCTGCGAGCCATCCCCAAAAGCATCTTCAAAGTGTGGAAGCATGAAGTGATAAACTTTACAATCTCCCCTTGGGTGCTGACTAAAAAAGGTTTTTGGCCCTAATTAACCCACATACAGTATTGCCCCTCCTACGGGTATGACTGTCAACAATGGCTTTCATACAGGCGCTGGGGGGACGCAAAGCCTTTGTGAAATAATAATATGTCTGCAGATCTACAGCTCCTCTCCTATTCGGATGTCTTACACATCAACACCCAAAGAAAAGCTGCTATGTTATGCAAAGGAATAGTAAGAGGTGTGGGCGAGATTTGGTTGGGGGGGGGGGGCACCCCAACTCGCGGGAAAAATGTTTTAGTGTCCCCCATTTGGCAGCTAAGAACCTGATGTTGCTGTTTGTTTAATGATATTTCCACAATATGAAGTTGAAATAACACTCAGAAATTGTGAAAAAGTTAATACCATTTTTGTGTACGAGCAGTTTGAAAAGAAATCCTGGAATTTCTGCCTTTGGCCGACATCATGATGTCACAATGTAATCTGATTATAATAGTAGAAGGGGGTGGGCTCTAGACTGTCTTTTCAGCCATTCGAGGCTGTGTATGTAAATATCTTTGACCAGACATTTCAAGACCCAAAAGAGGCAAATATTTTCATTAAATGAACACAGTGATTTATTATATATGCACTATGATCATACTATGGATCATTTAGCTATTTGTTTTGGATTTTTAGGATATGTGTGTGACCCATTTCAGGAAATTATGCGAATACAGTGGGGCAAAAAAGTATTTAGTCAGTCACCAATTGTGCAAGTTCTCCCACTTAAAAAGATGAGAGAGGCCTGTAATTTTCATCATAGGTACACTTCAACTATGACAGAGAAAAGGAGAAAAAAAGTCCAGAAAATCACATAGTAGGATTTTTTATGAATTTATTATTTACCTACGATGAAAATTACAGGCCTCTCTCATCTTTTTAAGTGGGAGAACTTGCACAATTGGTGGCTGACTACATACTTTTTTGCCCCACTGTATGTTGCGGGTCACTAATTCAATTATTAAAAATTAATTTAAAATTATTAAAATTACAAGCCAAGTTGATTTAGCCAGAGAAAAAATTAGCAACCTTCCCGCTAGCCATGATTGGCTGAGATAATGAGTGGGCTGGACATGCCGAGGGATGAGTTTGGATTGGTCTGCCATATAGCGCACTTCTGTCTATTTGAGCTGGTCATTATGTCCAGGTAATCCTTCCTAACGCGGCTTTTATATATAATGTATTGCGTAGTAAAATTGCATAAGTGATGCTCTCCACTTTCTGGAGGGCCGAGTTTTGAAATCAGTGGAATTTGAGTATGATAGCTAAGGAGATGGAAAAAACACCTGTTTCCGGATTACATCTTCAAACTAAGGGAAACCATGGCATCCGACAGGAGACACGTCCATCCATGATGTATACGGGTAAGATAGTCTATCTAGCTACATTTTCAGATATTACACGTTCCTAATTGACAGAAAGTGGTTTCATTTCAAGCTAGTGTATTATTAGATAGCTAATGTTAGCTGGCGGGCTTGCTAGCTAACGTAAAGTGTGTGATCTTATTATTCATATTGCAGAGCCATTTGGTTGACTAGTTTAGCCTAATGTTAGCTAGCTTTCATTGTTTACCTAGCTAGCTAGCATAATTAAATTGTTGCCAGCAGCACAGTTAGTCTCCAACGCTCTATATAACATTAAAACAGCCTATGCAGCTCTGCTAAGGCGAGGAAAATGGTCAGAGTGGGGTGTTCTGTCATTTGTGTCTGGAAGAAGCTAGCACGCTAGCCAATGTTTGCCAGTTAGCTTGGGTGCTTGTCTGCCGTTGTGAGGTCAGAATGTTCGGATCAACTCTACTCCTCAGCCAGAGCATCCAGTGTACACTCTGAACGCTCCGAGAGTGAAATGCTCTGAATATACGAATGGACAATCTGACAGCATAGTTGCAGTCACCAACGCTCTGGATAACATAACAGCCTAACCAGCTCTGCTAGATATAGTAATGTTCAGTGAGCTGTTCTCTCACTTGTTTCTGGAAGTAGCTAGCAAGTTAGCTTGGGTGATTGACTGCTGTTAGTACAGAATGCTCAGATCAACCCTTAAAGAGATGGGTGGGGATAAAGCTTTAGGATCGGCCCCATTTTTAAAGTTTTCGCCTAAAATGACATACCCAAATCTAACTGCCTGTAGCTCAGGCCCTGAAGCAAGGATATGCATATCCTTGGTACCATTTGAAAGGAAACACTTTGACCTTTGTGGAAATTGAAAGGAATGTAAGAGAATATAACACAATAGATCTCGTAAAAGATAATAGAAAATTTGTATTTTTTTTTTTTTTTTTTGTATTTTTCTTGTAACATCATCTTTGAAATGCAAGAGAAAGGCCATTATTCCAGGCCAGGTGCAATTTATATTTTGGCCACTAGATGGCAGTCGTGTATGTGCAAAGTTTTAGACTGATCCAAATGAACCATTGCATTTTTGTATCAAGACTGCCCAATTGTGCCTAATTTGTTTATTAATAACTTTTCATGTTCAAAATTGTGCACTCTCCTTAAACAATAGCATGGTTTTATTTCACTGTAATAGCTACTGTAAATTGGACAGTGCAGTTAGATTAAGAAGAATGTAAGCTTTCTGCCAATATCCGATATGTCTATGTCCTGGGAAATGTTCTTGTTACTTACAACCTCATGCTAATCACACTAGCCTACGTTAGCTCAACCATCCCGCGGACGGGATACCGTGAACAATGCTGAATGGATGTAGACAAAGAAGGGCTCTACAGTAGTAGTATTACAAAATCAAAGGACATTTTCTCAAGTGAGTTTACAAGTTTATCAACTTTCAAAATTACTTTCCCATTGTTCCTGAACTGTAATGTATGATATGCCATTTTCTAGCTCGGAGTCTGTATTTTCATCCAATGTAAAAAAACACAATTTCATATGTTGCTACATGAGACTGTATTGAGCTGGTAGATTGCTAGCATGCTAACTAAGATTTTGAAAGTCCAATCAAAGCTACTGTAGATTTGTTATTTTACCTCATATTACCTGTGGCCAATGACCTTGAGCCTTCATGGATAGGCACTTCTAATGTAACTCTATGGCAGCACCCAAGGGGCTTGAATTTTCTAGCTCTACTTGTAGATTTCGCGGTGATGTAGTGTCCCCATGAGTGACAGAACACTGAGCCAATCACAGCGCAACTAGAGAACATTACCATTACACATTCTGCTGGCTGCCCCACCACCACATAAAGCACTGAGCTAGGCTGAAACACCTGCATTTTGGAGATACCTAATTCAAGAAAACAGAAAAGAGACCAAGTTTGTATAAATCTAGTATTTCTCTCATTGACTTATCAAATCCCAAACCTCAGCCTGGTCTGCATGATCTGCTTTGCAATTGTTCCTCAAAGTCTCACAAATGACACAGCGAGTGGCACAGTGGTCTAAGGCACTGCATTTCAGTGCAAGAGGTGTCACTGCAGTCCCTGGTTCGAATCCTGGCTGCATCACATCTGACTGTGATTGGAGGTCCCATAGGGTGGTGCACAATTGGCCCAGCGTTGTCTGGGTTTGGCCGTGGTAGGCCGTCATTGTAAATAAGAATTTGTTCTAAATTGACTTGCCAAGTTAAATACAATAAAAAAATGTCTCTGGGTTTAGAAAGTCTATGATTTGGTAAAGTGGATGATAGCAGTGATTGTGAGGGACCATATACATTTGACAGTCACAGGACTGAACTTCAAATATGGCACGTCAAGGGAACTTTACAGTTCAAATGGGTTAAATAGAATAGTATCTGGGCACTGACTATAGGTCTATAGCCTAATATATTATTAACTCCTGCAGAATTGCTATAAAATGTACATTTTGACTTGGAGTGGAGAAACATGATTTCTTTCTTTCAGCATCTTGAGAGAATGTGAATGTGCAGTTAGGGACTGTAAAAAGTTCTATCTTTATTAGCATCATAAAAGCTGATAGTATTTTAACGACCACATAAAATATGCATCCAAGCAGAACTGAAATCTCATCAGAAATATGTTGGGTAGTCTCAGCTTTTAATTTCCTTAAAACTGATCAAAATTATTTTAAAAAATGTAAGCAGAGATGAAAGAGAAAAGTTTACCAAAGTCAACTAGATTGAAGCATTCATTCTATTGATTTATGACATTATCCTGGTGAACAAGGGTTTATTTAGCCTTCTAGAGGCCTAGGACGACAAGTAATGACAGAAGAGAAGCTGCATGTAACTAATTATAGACTACAAAATAAGTTAACTAACAAATAGCCTACCAAAATGTCAGAAATTATAAGCAGAAACATATCTAAATTAGACATTAAAAAATTGTGTAAAATAAATTGAGTAAAATAAAGTGCATCTTCTGTTTTTGCGGGTTAGGGTTGGCCACAGATTTTGCAGGCCACAGATTTTCACTTTATCACATAGTCAGGCGGTCGCGGATGAGCTATTAGCAATTGCGGGTGAGTGCGGGTGAATAAACCCGTGCGTTACTACTACGTGCAGCGTATAGGATGAGGCGGTTCTGGGTGTGGGAGAGCATCAAAGAGAAGGTTTCCCATTGAAAGCATTTCAAAACCAATATTAAAAAGCAGAGATTCAGTTGTGGTGTTAGAAACAGTGGCAGACAGTGTCAGGTGGTGGAAGACAGAATGAAATATCCTTTCTAATATGGCTGTCACTTTGAGTAATGGACTGTTTGAGTATAGACTGATGCTTTAGGGGACGATAGATGACTGCCTGGCCAGCGGTCTAATACAGTATGAAATCAGAGCGCCATGTAGGCTAGTGGATGCTATTACATGTAAGCTAACATGGACTACAGCTTGTTATTTACTGCTTTGAAGGAATAATTCATTAACTGAACAAACATGTGAAGCTACATTATGTTGGTCAGTGCTTTAGCTTGTATGTTACACATCACATGACTGATTTATCTTTCTGTTTGAAACATTAGGCACAACTCACTGGAAAAGGAAAAACCTGAGTGCTGTTAAAATATGCTTTTTCCCAGTTCTTGCAGCCCCGAATCAATTAGAAATGAGCAATTGGCTCAACCCGAGATATAATGCAGAAGTGTGTGTGTGGGGGCTTAAAGATTTCAATTGAATCTAATCAATTAGTGGAGTGAGTGAGTGAGTGAGTGAGTGAGTGAGTGAGTGAGTGAGTGAGTGAGTGAGTGAGTGAGTGTTCTGCTGAAGGGTTCATTGAAGTAGAGTACTTTTCCATTCTACGTTGAATAAAAAACACAAAATCGATGTAAAACCACAAAAATACCACTTGAATAGTCAATTCTGGAAAGGAATGATAAAAAAACAGTCTTGATTATGGCTATTCAGCTTGTAAAGTTCTCACTTGATTTACCTGCATATCACTGGGAGGCTGGGAGCAGAGCGGGCAAATGCTTCTATAAATCTCAGTAAAGCACACAAAGGCCTCTTCTGAAAACGAGAGACAGTGGCTGGGTACAAGCAGGCCCAAAAGGTCCCTCCTAAATGAAGAGCATTAGTTCTGCTGAGTGAATAAAAGTAAAAACTGGGCTAACAGCTATTCCCTTTTAGATACTTGATATGGTGGCAGGTGAAAGACTTGACCAAGTTTGTGTGTCTGTGTGTGTGTATAAAATGAGATATCAATCATTAGGAACACCTTCCTAATATTGAGATGCACCACCCAGCCCTCTTGCCCTCAGAACAGCCTCAATGTGTCAGGGCATGGACTCTACAAGGTGTCGAAAGCGTTCCACAGGGATGCTGGCCCATGTTGACTCCAATACTTCCCACAGTTGTGTCAAATTGGCTGGAAGTCCTTTGGGTGGTTGGCCATTCTTGATACACATGGGAAACTGTTGAGTTTGAAAAACCCAGCAGCATTGCAGTTCTTCACAAAAACCAGTGCGCCTGGCACCTACTACCATACCTCATTCAAAGGCACTTAAATATTTTGTCTTGCCCATTCACCCTCTGAATGGCACAAACAATACATCTTTCAATTATCTCAAGGCTTAAAAAATCCTTCTTTAACCTGTCACCTCCCCTTCATTTACAAGGATTGAAGTGGATTTAACAAGTGACATCAATAAGGGATCATAACTTTCAACTGGATTCACCTGGTCAGTCTATGTCATGGAAGGCTTAATGTTTTGTGTACTCAGTGTGTGTGTGTGTGTGTATTCTACTGAGAGGTTTATTGAGGTAGAGCGCTTTTCCTTTCCACATTGAATAAAAAACAACACCAAATTGATTTAAAACCACATAAAAAGCCCACTTGAATAGGCAGTTATGGGATACATTAGATTTTCTTTAGAGGGTAGATCACCTTTAAAAATTGCAGATAGATTGTGGCATCCATTAATGTAATTGTCTGCATAATTTCCAATCACCCATATATTTTGTAGGGAAATAGAGTACCAGTCAAAAGTTTGGACACACCTACTCATTCAATGGTTTTTATTTATACGTATTTACTATTTTCTACATTGCGGATTAATAGTGAAGACATCAAAACTATTAAATAACACGGTGGGAACCACACATGCAGAGATCTTCTACTATTAAGGCCTGATTCACGCAGTCTCCTCTGAACAGTTGATGTTGAGATTTGTGAAGCATTTATTTGCAATATCTGAGGCTGGTAACTCTAATGAACTTATCCTCTGTAGCAGAGGTAACTCTGGGTCTTCCTTTCCTGTGGTGGTCCTCATGAGAGCCAGTGTCATCATAGCGTTTTTTGTGACTGCACTTGAAGACACTTCTTGACATTTTTCACATTGGAAAACATTCATGTCTTAAGGTAATGTTGGACTGTCGTTTCTCTTTGCTTATTTGAGCGGTTCTTGCCATAATATGGACTTGGTCTTTTAACAAATAGGGCTATCTTCTGTATACCAACCCTGTCTCAACACAACTGATTGGCTCAAATGAAGAAGGAAATAAATTCCACAAATTAGGCACACCTGTTAATTTAAATGCATTCCAGGTGGCTGGAGAGAATGCCAAGAGTGTGCAAAGCCATCATCAAGGCAAAGGGTGGCTACTTTGATGAATCTAAAATATATATATAACACTTTTTGGTTACTACACGATTCCATATGTTTTATTTAATTTTGAAGTCTTCACTATTATTAAACAAATGTGAAAAATAGTAAAAATAAAGAAAGACCATGAGTAAGTGTGTTGTAATCCAGAGAAGAAAACATGAATCATCAGTGTACACCTTTGTTTTTAAGCCCTGGATTTCTAGGCCCTTGATATTATTGTTGGATCTGATTTTAATAGATAACATTTTGATAATTAATACATATGCCAATAGTGGATAGCCTGGTTTTACTACTCTTGACAGTTTAATACTTTCTGAGAAGTAGCCATTATTTACTATTTTACACCGAGGGTTACAATCTTAATTGTGGCTATCCAGCTCGTAAGTGCTCAATTGGTTGCATATCACTGGGAGGCTGGGAGAAGAGTGGGCAAAAGTGTCTATAAATCTCAGTAAAGCACACAGGCCTCTTCTGAAAACGAGAGCCAGTGGCCGGGTACAAGCAGGCCCAAAAGGTTCCTCCTAAATAAAAGCATTATTTCTGCTAAGTGAATAGCTGTAAAAATAACCTATGAAACTGGGCTAATAGGTATTCTCTTTACAGTACTTGGTATGGTGGAGGGCGACAGACTTGGGCTACTGTATGTGTGTGTGGTTCGAATCCCCTAGCCAACTAGGTATAAAATCTGTCAATGTGTCCTTGAGCAATGCACTTAACCCTAGTTGCTCTGAATAAGAGAGTCCGCTAATTGAAATCAGCCAAGACCTTATAGACCTCAGCCAAGACCTGGTTCATCCTTGGGAGCAATTTCCAAACGCCATGTTCATTTGTACAAACAATAGTACACAAATATATACACCATGCGACCACGCAGTCGTTATACCGCTCAGGAAGGAGACACGTTCGGTCTCCTAGAGAGGAATGTACTTTGCTGCGAAAAGTGCAAATCAATTCCAGAACAACAGCAAAGGACCTTGTGAAGATGCTGGAGGAAACAGATACAAAAGTATCTATATCCACAGTAAAATGAGTCCTATATCGGCAGAACCTGCAAGGCTGCTCAGCAAGGAAGAAGCCACTGCTCCAAAACCGCCATAAAAAAGCCAGACTACAGTTTGCAACTGCACATGGTGACAAAGATTGTTATTTTTGGAGAACTGTCCTCTGGTCTGATGAAACAAAAATAGAACTGTTTGGCCATCGTAGAACTGATATTGTAGAACTGATAACCATCGTTATGTTTGGAGGAAAAAGGGGGAGGCTGGCAACCATCCCAACCGTGAAGCACGGGGGTGGCAGCATCATGTTGTGAGGGTGCTTTGCTGCAGGAGGGACTGGTGTACTTCACAAAATAGATGGCATCATGAGAAAAGACAGTTATGTGGATATATTGAAGCAACATCAAGATATCAGTCAGGAAGTTGAAGCTTGGTTGCAAATGGGTCTTCCAAACGGACAATGACCCCAAGCATACTTTCAAAGTTGTGGCAAAATGGCTTAAGGACAACACAGTCAAGGTATTGGAGTGGCCATCACAAAGCCCTGACCTCAATCCCATAGAAAATGTGTAGGCAGAACTTAAAAAGCATGTGCGAGCAAGGAGGCCTAAAAACCTGACTCAGTTACATCAGCTCTGTCAGGAAGAATGGGCCAAAAGTCACCCAACTTATTGTGGAAAGCTTGTGGAAGGCTACCCTAAATGTTTGACCCTAGTTCAACAATTTAAAGGCAATGCTATGAAATACTAATTGAGTGCATGTAAACTTCTGACCCACTGGGAATGTGATGAAAGAAATAAAAGCTGAAATAAATCATTCTCTCTACTCTTATCCTGACATTTCACATTCTTAAAATAAAGTAGTGATCCTAACTGACCTAAAACAGGGATTTTTTTACTTGGATTAAATGTCAGGAATTGTGAAAAACTGAGTTTAAATGTAGTTGGCTAAGGTGTATATAAACTGTAAATGTAAAATGAGAAGGTCAGAGAGGGAGAATAACATATTTGGGGATTGACCAGTAACGACAGCATTTACAAGAACACATGCTACCTTTCTTTTTCACCCGTTTCTAATATAATTTTGTTTGTTTTATTGAGGTAAGGTTTGTGACTGTACATTTCCCATCATTGCCTGGAATCATATATTTTTTCAATTACCAAACATTCTTGGAGGCATCTTTCTTTTAATGCCCTAATCAGTCAATCTCTCTGTGTCCTGCTCTCCTCTCCTTTACTATCCTCTCTTCTTTCCTACCTTCTCTCCGCACTTCACATTTTCTATATCTTTCCTATTGTCTTCTTTTCTCTCTGTTGTCCTCTCTCTCCGTCAGGCTCGGATACGAGTTAGGGCCGCTACGCCACTGATCCACCAGTTTGCTCATTATAATAAAATAATGGGCCGTGGGTATACACCACAAAGCCAAGCGTCGGGGAGTAACCGATTTATATGCAATCCGTGACAAGTTAACGGATTATAAAAAACTGTAACCCTTTTCCAGCAAAAAGATTGTACTCAGATTACAGATACTTTCAAATAAAATGATTACTTCTAGGATTACTTTTCAATTCAGAAATGATGTTAATGAAAAAACTGTCACAACATTGTTTTCTCAATGACATTCAAATCAGCATTGAAAAAGGCGTAGGTTTACGTTTTTTCTACCAGAGTGAGTCTGACCACATGTCAAAGACGACTGAAATCAAATGTGTTTGATGAATGGCAGGAAAAGAGCAGGATAGGTTTTGTAGGCTACAGTACAAGCTACTGTATGTATTCCAATGGTGTGACTGCTGTCGACATTCAAAGATTATCCAACTTGAAGAAACGCTTGGACGTAAGGACGACAGCAGTGGTGTAGCCTACAAGTGATACAGATATCACTTACTATTGTTGTCTAAATCAAATAAAATTGTATTGGTCACATACACATATTTAGCTGATTTTATTGCAGGTGTAGCGACATGCTTGTGTTCCTAGCTCCAACAGTGCAGTAGTATCTAAAAAACAATTCACAACAATACACACACATCAAAAGTAAAATAATTGAATTAAGAAATATATCAATATTAGATCGAGCAATGTCGGAGTGGCATTTAATAAATACAGTGGAATAGAATACGGTATATACATACGAGATGAGTAATGCAGTATGCAAACATTATTAAAAAATGACTAATGTGCCATTATTATACTGGCAAGTGATTCCAAGTCTATGTATATAGGACAGCAGCCTCTAAGGTGCATGATTGCGTAACAGGGTGGAAGCCGGCTAGTGATGGCTATTTAACAGTCTGATGGCCTTAAGATAACTGTTTTCAGTCTCTCGGTCCCAGCTTTGATGCACCTGTACTGACCTCACCTTCTGGATGATAACAGGGTGAACAAGCCGTGGCTCAGATTGTTATTGTCCTTGGATAATCTTTTTGGCATTCCTGTGACATTAGGTGCTGTAGTTGTCCTGGAGGGCAGGTGTGCTCCCTCTGCTGTTTCCTGATGTCCACAATCAGATTGATCTACATAGCGCATTGATGTGAATCACACTGCTGCTCTCTCATTTGGCTATTTTGGCCTTATGGATTGTGGTTGTTGTGGATGTCTTTCACAAATGTTTATGTGTATTTTAACCCTATATATATGGTTGAATTTAAAGAAGTTTAAGCTGCCTATCAATAATTTTTTCAGCCAGTGAAAAATGAGCTCTTGCAACAGCTGCATAGGGCGGATTCGTGCCTATGGAATAAAAGTTTGAGGAAGTTCCTCCCATCTAAACTCATCCGTTGTATTGTGCTCCATACTGTCAAAAGCAAGTTTAATTTAAGAAGAGCATGAGTAGGGCTTTTAGTGCTCAATCTAATTCGTGCTGATAAAAAAGTGTTTCAATAGGCCAAACGGACACATGCTCAAACTCGCCCACTTTGATAGACTTCAACAGCTCCAAATGATTGAAATATCAAACAAAAACGTAAACAATATGCCTATAACAAATGCAGCACATGGCATACATTTTGCACATGCAAATAACACTTTTCGGAAGGGCTTAAAGCATGACATTCCATGAGAGCAGCATTTATTTTTCATCTTGAAGCAATGAGCCCAATCAGTCCTCTATGACAAAATAAACAACAGAGTAGGCTAATAAATCCTTTGTTTTTGGGATATGCTCATGTAAAACAATTTGTCTGATCGATATTTCCAAATTATATTCTTGAAGATCAATGGGTATTCAATTAAATGGAATGACTGACAATCTGACAGATTTAGTAGTAGAAAGCAAATGGGTTTGAAGAAGCCTATACATAACCAACCCATAAAGTAAAATGCAAATCCATTTATGGCCAGCTATGCATTGATTTATCCTGCAATAGATATTATTGAATTGGTAATATAAATGTGTCTTCTGATGCCTCTTAAGAGAAATCAAAAAAATAAGACTACGTTACTGAGTTTGTTTAATCCAAAAGTTACGTTACTGATTACAATTAGTAACTGTAACAGATTACATTTAGAAAGTAACCTACCCAACCCTGACAAAACCCCATGTTCTTGCCAAAACCTGCCTGCCTGCTGCCTGTTTGTCCACCGTTTCTTCCTGTATCTCTCTCTTTAAGTCTCTTTGATTCTCTCTTTCTTCTCCTGTCTCCATCTTCTCTTTTTTTTATCTCCACTGTGGATATTTGATGTGATAAAATTGATTCAGCCGTGTTTCACGTGTGATTCATTAATTAATTTGTGTGCTTGTTAGCAGCAGGCCTTAAAGAAATCAAATCAAATGTATTTACAGTATATAGCCCTTCTTACATCAGCTGATATATCAAAGTGCTGTACAGAAAATAAGATGTGGGTTCTTTAAGGAAGACACACCCTTGAAGCATCACACGGTCATTTGAACACGGTGGCATCTCACATGTCTCATCTGATCTATGAAAATATCTCAGGAGCAGATGAACAGGCCATTGAGAAATCCGCATCAGTTATTGATGTCTTGTGTGTGTGTGTGTGTGTGTGTGCGTGCGTGTCTGTGCAAATCTGTGTACGGGTTTGTGGGATTACGTGTGTGTTTGCCAGTGTTTGTGTGAGCTTTATTATGCTCTCACCAATCTGCATTGCTTCTATTATAGGCCTCTAAATAGCGAGGAGACGGTCAGACAGTGGCTTGCGAAAGTATTCACCCTCTTGGCATTTTTCCAATTTTGTTGCCTAACAACCTGGAATTAAAATTTATTTTTTGGGGAGGGGGTTGAATCATTTGATTTGCACAACACGCCTACCACTTTGAAGATGCAAAATATTGTTTTATTGTGAAACAAACAAGAAATAGGACAAAAACTGAACTTAAGCGTGCATAACTATTCACCCCCCCCCCCCCAAAATCAATATTTTGTAGAGCAACCTTTTTCAGCAATTACAGCTGCAAGTTTCATGAGGTATGTCACTGAGATTTTTGCCCATTCTTCAAGGCAAAACTTCTCCAGCTCCTTCAAGTTGGATAGGTTCCTGATGGTATACAGCAATCTGTAAGTCATACCACAGATTCTTAATTGAATTGAGGTCTGGGCTTTGACGAGGCCATTCCAAGACATTTAAATGTTTCCCCTTAAACCACTCGAGTGTTGCTTTAGCAGTATGCTTAGGGTCATTTTCCTGCTGGAAGGTGAACCTCCGTCCCAGTCTCAAATCTCTGGAAGACTGAAACAGGTTTCTCTCAAGAATATCCCTGTATCTAGCGTCATCCATCATTCCTTCAATTCTGACCAGTTTCACAGTCCCTGCCGATGAAAAACATCCCCACAGCAAGATGCTACCACCAACATGCTTCACTGTAGGGATGGTGTTCTCGGGGTGATGAGAGGTGTTGGGTTTACGCCAGACATAGTGTATTCCTTGATGGCCAAAAAGCTCAATTTTAGTCTCATCTGACCAGAGTACCTTCTTTTATATGTTTGGGCAGTCTCCCACATGCCTTTTGTAGAACACCAAATGTGTTTGCTTTTTTTTCCTTTAAGCAATGGCTTTTTTTCTGGCCACTCTTCTGTAAATCCCAGCTCTGTGGAGTGTACAGCTTAAAGTAGTCCTATGGACAGATATGCCGATCTCCGCTGTAGAGCTTTGCAGCTCCTTCAGGGTTAGATATGAATACCCTCCTTGCCTGGTCCGTGAGTTTTGGTGAGTGGCTCTCTCTTGGCGGGTTTGTTGTGGTGCCATATTCTTTACATTTTTTCAGATATTGTTTTATAATCCAACGATTTTATTTAACTAGGCAAGTCAGTTAAGACCAAATTCTTATTTACAATGACGGCCTACCCCGGCCAAACCCGGATGACGCTGGGCCAATTGTGCGCCGCCCTATGGGACTCCCAATCACGGCCGGATATGATGCAGTCTGGATTTTAGTACCCCGATCTGTACTTCTCCACAACTTTGTCCCTGACCTGTTTGAGAGCTGCTTGGTCTTCATGGTGCCGCTTGCTTGGTGGTGCCCCTTGCTTAGTGGTGTTGCAGACTCTGGGGCCTTTCAGAACAGGTGTATATATACTGAGATCATGTGACACTTAATGTCCACCTGTGTGCAATCTAACTAATTATGTGACTTCGGAAGGTAATTGGTTGCACCAGATCTTATTTCGGGGCTTCATAGGAAATGGGGTGAATACAGTTGAAGAAGTCGGAAGTTAACATACACTTAGGTTGGAGTCATTAAAACTTGTTTTTCAACCACTCCACAAATTTCTTGTTAACAAACTATAGTTTTGGCAACTCAGTTAGGACATCGACTGTGTGCATGACAAGTAATTTGTCCAATAATTGTTTACAGACAGATTATTTCACTTATAATTATTTGTATCACAATTCCAGTGGGTCAGAAGTTTACATTCCCTAAATTGGCTGTACATTTAAACAGCTTGGAAAATTCCAGAAAATGATGTAATGGCTTTAGAAGCTTGTAATAGGCTAATTGACAACATTTGAGTCAATTGGAGGTGTACCTGTGGATGTATTTCAAGGCCTACCTTCACACCCAGTGCTTCTTTGCTTGAAATTGTGGGAAAATCAAAGGAAATCAGCCAAGACCTCAGAAAAAAACATTGTAGCCCTCCACAAGCCTGGTTCATCCTTGAGAGCAATTTCCAAACCCTTGAAGGTACCACGTTCATCTGTACAAACAATAGTACGCAAGTATAAACACCATGGGACCACACAGCTGTCATACCACTCAGGAAGGAGATGCGTTCTGTCTCTTAGAGATGAAAGCCAGACTAAGTTTTTGCAACTCACATGGGGGACAAAAATCATACCTTTTGGAGAAATGTCCTCTGGTCTGATGAAACAAAAACAGAACTGTTTGGCCATAATGACCATCGTTATGTTTGGAGGAAAAAGGGGGAGGCTTGCAAGCCAAAGAACACCATCCCAACCGTGAAGCACGGGAGAGGCAGCATCATGTTTTGGGGGGTGCTTTGCTGCAGGAGGGACTGGTACACTACACAAAATAGATGGCATCACGAAGAGGGAAAATTATGTGGATATTTTGAAGCAACATCTCAAAACATCAGTCAGGAAGTTAAAGCTTGGTTGCAAATGGGTCTTCCATATGAACAATGACCGCAAGCATACTTCCAAAGTTGTGGCAAAATGGCTTAAGGACAACAAAGTCAAGGTATTGGAGTGGTCATCAAAGCCCTGACCTCAACACTATAGAACATTTGTGGGCAGAACTTAAAAAGCATGTGCAAGCAATGAGGCCTACAAACCTGACTCAGTTACACCAGCTCTGTCAGGAGGAATGGGACAAATTTCACCTAACTTATTGTGGGAAGCTTGTGGAAGGCTACCCGAAACGTTTGACCCAAGGTAAACAATTTAAAGGCAATGCTACCAAATACTAATTGAGTGCAGGTAAACTTCTGACCCACAGGGAATGTGATGAAAGAAATAAAAGCTATAATAAATCACTCTACTATCATCCTGACAATTCACGTCCTTAAAATAAAGTGGTTATCCTAACTGACCTAAGACAGGGAATTTTTACTATGATTTAATGTCAAGAATTGAGAAAAACTGAGTTTAAATGTATTTGGCTAAGGTGTATGTAAACTTCTGACTTCAACTGTACATCCATTTCAAATGTTGATATTTGGTTGTGTTGACAACCAAACACAAATCAATATCACTAAATATTATTGCATTTGAGATGAGCCAGAGGTTGAATTGAAACAATAGCTGTTGATTTTGATAATGCTATACTGAACAAAAACATAAATTAAAAACATGAACATGCAACTATTTAAAAGATTTTACTTAGTTACAGTTCATATAAGGAAATCAGCCAATTTAATTAAATTCAGGAGGCCCTGATCTATGGATTTCACATGGCTGTGCAGGGGTGCAGCCATAGGTGAGCCTGTGAGGTTATAGGCTCAACCACTTGGGAAACACTAGGAAGCCAGGCCCAGCCAATCAGAATGAGTTTTTTTTGCACAAAAGGGCTTTATTACAGACAGACATACTCCTCAGCACCCTCCCTCAGATGATCCCCCAGGTGAAGAAGCTGGATGTCGAGGTCCTGGGCTGGCGTGGTTACACCACATGCATGCACTACTCTTCTGTTTTTTTTTCTCATTTCACTTCACCAATTTCGACTATTTTGAGTATGTCCATTACATGAAATCCCACCCAAAAAATACATTTAAATTACAGGTTGTAATGCAACAAAATAGGAAAAACACCAAGGGGGATGAATACTTTTGCAAGGCACTGTATATAATGTTCACAGGGTTCAGCTGGGCCACCAAGCTCTCTCACTATACACCACAGGACATGAATGCAGCATTCAGCTCTTAAGTCTGGCCGTGGCAATAGACTCACTCTTTATACAGTCTCTGGAGATAAATTACCCCATGGCCTCCACAAAGGAACAAGAGATTGAACCCTTTATGGAGCTGGGCCTCCACCAATTTTATGGAGAAGTTACATGAACACATATTCATACGCAGTCACACACACAAACACTTTAACGTGGTACATCCTGAAGATGGTTTATAGAGCCCATTCTCTTGCAGGTCACATACTGTACATACAGAGGCTTTAGCACTCAGTGCTAAAAATCCTCCAATGATTTGACTCTGGGGCTCTCTGAGCTAACAGCTAATGTGAGAGACTCATAGACTATGACAGTACTGACTCCCTCCAATTGTAGTGATAAACCAAAGCTGACATAAGTTCACCCAATGGAGCCTTAACCAGAGACATCACTACATCTCCATTATATAGATCTATCTCTACAATATGTTCAGATATGACTCATGTATTAACCAAGTTCACTCATCACTTTCATAGACTCTCCATAGGCAAAGATACACCATTTAATTTCTTTGAAACAAGATTCGTCGACCATTGTCTGTTTGACAACTGCCAGATGAGTGAATGTCTATTATTTTGGTATATTTACCAAACATTGATTTATGTTACGTCAAGTCAGGATTAGCGCAAGCTAGATATGCAATAGTATAAAGTATTTGGTATGCAGTATTTAGTATAATTATCTGAAAGGGATCAAATTGACTATATAAACCATTTCAATACATTGAAATACTCTAAATCCACAATGACCACAATATCCCCTATTCAAGAGCAGCACACATGTATACTGTTATGTCATTGTGCTTTACTGGGTTCATTCAATTTATCAATGCCAAGTTATTATATTTTGATTTATGAGCTACATTTACAGTGGTGTTTGTGGATTGAGGGTGCTTGGCTTTCATGACATTCAAAGCCATGGGAATCAATGCAGGTTTTGAAAAGCTTGAGGGTGAAGTGTATAATTATGAAATCAGAGGGAAAATTGTTTGTGGATGTCTGGAAGCTGCTGGTTCTGCCTGACTGACTGGCTAGCACTTGGCAGACTTGTTCACACCACATCAGTGTTAGAGATCTGATCCCCAGCTCTGCTTTGCTCTGCTCTGCAAACAAGCCAATACACCCTCGGGGATATAGACTTGGTGCCAGGGAGGGAATGATAAAAGAGAAGGTGGGGGGGGGGGGGGGGGGGGGGGTGAATCAGTGTGCATGCATGTAAAGGTGCATACCAATGTTGTGTATGTCCACGTGTGTGCAAGGAGACAGATGGTGTGTGAGTAGAACCATCTCTAGCCACCTCGTTATGTCAGTGAGTGACATAACAAGATAAAAACTTTTGAAATGGCACGTTGTGTATTCTGCTATGCTATCTCTCAACGGTAAGTTTATTTTTATTAATGTTTTAGTGGGTGGCCAACTATCGCCACCGGGGCCCTAAGTGCAGTACGTAGTCTGGCTATAGGCAGAGGTGGCACTGTTTGTGTGTGTGTGTGTGTGTGTAAGAGAGAGGACATCATGCTATTTTCAAGGTTTGGCTACCTCTGGAATTCAGTTATAGGTCTAACCAATCTGTCCCTACATTGCGTGACAGTGTTCATGCAATTTTAGGAAAATGCAAACCATTACGTAACAAAAAACTAAGCTCTTTCCAGGCTTACTAACAATAGGTATTGTGAAAGATGGATATCTCAACTCACCGCGATTCAGAACAGCAGACAAAGTTAAACTCAGCGTCTCCCATTATCTTGCTGAATCAGCGGATATGCCCATAGAACTGCCAAAACGTTCATCGGTGCGAATGAGTTATGAATTGGACGAGATCCACAACACTCCACAACATCCGATGAGCAATAGAAGGAAAACGATTCGACAAGTCGGGCTGCGCTGCGCCTTAGCAATCCTTCCTATCGCTCCGGCCCACTGAGGAAGTTTGGTAGAAAAAAGCTTTTCATAGAGGTACGATTATCCGGGAATACTTTAACCTTCCTGGAAGCAGAGTTTTTGACATTTCCGGGGATAATTACTAAATTAAAGTATCCACGGAGAGAGCGGGCGCAATTCCGCTTGGTGAGGGAATGCGTGCGCGCCTCGGGTTGGAAACACCAGTGGGCGACTGGCAGGAAGGCAACTACGGAGGAATGCAGGTGGGTATTGCTTCACCGGATGTTTAAGTATCTCTGGCCAGTGGTTAAATATTATTTTATAAAGTCCACGCCAGCACCGGGCTCTGCTTGACCCGCCTACTCCGCAGCGCTGTCAGAGAAAGGGAGAGCCAAATTGCAATAGGTGAAACAGCAGACACGGTCTTTTTTAGCTCTCCTCTCTCCCTTTTACCCCCTTTCTCACCCAGTCACATGTTTAAAACACAAGTAACCCTCTGTAATAGCTACGAAAGGAGGATATACTTAAGACCGTCACCGTTGACGTGGCGCGAATGGTAACAAGCGCTTTGGAGACAGCGGCTCCCTTATCACAGTGAAATAGCCTACAGCTATGGATTCCTAGATGTATTGTCTGAGGATATTTAAGTCTTTATTTTCTCATGACGTTTTAAATCTATTATTAATTTTACTGATGTGATCTCTTTCAGGAGGGGCAGATGAATAGGCGACATTTGAGGAATTAATCGAATGTATCTCACCAAAATAAATACCTGTAGGCTAAAGCACACTGTCTGTGAGCCAGCGGTTAGTTTAGTCTTCATACCTGTCTTACTGTCATACTTAGCTCTATCTGTCTGAGCAGGGGATGGGAACTGAGGATGGTTCAGTGACTGCTTCTCTTCTCCCTTGTCTTCAGCCCCCATATGTCTGTGCAAAAGCCATGCATCACAGCACTGCAAAGGCAACTAACAGCACCAACTGAGACTCCAGACAATGAATGAATGCTGGCATTTAACAGCGAATATGAAGGAATACATCAACACACATGCATCAGCATTTCAGTTAGAAGTGATCATATGCAACTGCATCCTCTCTAAATTAAGGTTCTAACCTAAGCTTAGAGACCTGAGTTTAAGAACCTAAACTCATCTGCATCCTATCCCTTGGTCCATATATATTATTTCCGTTGTGTGCAATAGTGTGCCAACCACAATCAACATGAAACTTGTTGGAATAATTAACATACCAACGCTCAGTTGGTAGAGCAAGGTGCTTGCACCGCCAGGGTTGTGGGTTCGATTCCCAGGGCCACTCAAATGTAATATGTATGCAAGCATGACTTGAATGGCTTACATTATTATAGTAAGGTCTCCATCTCCACCCAATATGGTCAGCTTTGTGGTGTCTTCAATTGAAGACAGAAAGAAAGTGTGTTTGTAGTGTATTGGAACAAGTAGACCTTTCCTTAGTTATATTGTATGGGAGCTGTCCACGGTGCTGAACTGCCTCTAAATAATGAGTAACTCCAATGACTACAGTGACTTGGAGACTCCATCTTTGACTTCCATCAACCTCAATGAAAAACTCTTCAACTTGCCATAATTTCCATAAGGCTCTATTTGTGTTGTTTCCCAGTGTGTGAACTGTTCCTCAGGGCTATAACATGTGAGCTGTCCACGGTGAGGAAAAACATATTTAAAAACCTCAACGAATAACCGTTCAACTTTGGATCATTTCCATAGGGGATTCTGTAGTAGACTTCATCAGGGGTATAGTTGCTTATCAAGAATACTCTGACATAAAGCACTCTTTACTCTGATTATTTGTTACGCGGAGTGGAACAGGGGAACCCAAGAGCAGACTCAGACGAGGGGACTGGGATGAAGTAACCAAGGTATTTATTGAAACACAGGGGGCAGATGGAGTGCAGGCCAGGGGAAGCTTGAGTGGGTTGCAGGAAACCATGTGAGGATGTGGAGGCTGGAGCGACAGGGGTTGGGACTGGGTAAGCAGGTCCGGAAAGGAATCCAAGTGAGTAGTAGAGTGGGGAATCGAGGACAGATAGGAGGATAACAGGATCTAATAGTAACAAACTGCTAGAAGCTTAGACTGACAGAGCAGAAATTACAATCTGGCAGTGTGGAAGTGGCAGGACTGAGTATTTGTAGAGGTCTTGATTATGGAACAAGTTGAAGTCGGTGGGGATCTGCTCTGACTCCCGGACACCTGTCTCTGCCCACACAATCACACACACAGACACACAATCACACACACACACACACACACACACACAGAGGGAGAGAGTACTGGGGGAGTGGCGGCAGGTCAAGGAGACACAGGATGAGCAGTAGAGGGCGTTGCAGGAGCAGATGTGACATAATTGGCACTCATCTGTTTGCTCCATTATCTGTTACTTTGGCAACAGCTTCTCTTTCTGGGGCCCCCAGAAAACACAATACAAATCAATGAAACACACATGCTGTAGGCATACACAGAAGTAACCCCAGATTATGATGATTGTAATGTTTACACTATTAATATGGTATACTATTGTAGTCGGGATATGATTTCCAGTGTTCTATTTGGGATACACACAAATAAGTGCACTCATTTGTTTACGGGTTGATGGTCACTAGACTTAATATTGAATGTTATGGACTGTTCTCATATCTGTTATAGTGACTGACTCCAGACTGGATTTTGATTTTATTAGGATGCCCAAGGACTGAGGACACTTTATGTTATTTTATTCTGTGACACTGTGTGATACTGTAGCAGATGATTTTGCGACATCATACGTGCCTCTCAGCTGGTGTTTACAGAATATAAGAGTCTGCTTAGAGTAGGCAAATGATACTTTTCTATGCTTCTATGCTGGAGGTTGTCTCCCTGTTGCAACTTGTAATTAAAAAACTAAATGATTTTGACTGATTTTATCAACCTGGAAATTAACTCATCAATCAGGACCGGCCCTAGCCAGAACCCCCTGTATAGAACCTCGTTATTGTTATTTTATTATACTTTATTATACTTTATGTTTACTCTATATTCAAATGTTTGTAAATATTTTCTTAGCTCTATTTCTTAAACTGCATTGTTGGTTAAGGCCTTGTGTTCGGGCCGCATGTGACAAATACATTTGATTTCCATTCCCACAATAATGGTCCACGCCTACACACCACTCAGAAAAATACCTTGGCCGCTGGGTGTTGTTTAGTTATTACATAGTTTGTATAGGGTTACTAAAAGGTCCGTGCCAGACCTTTCAAGGATGCAGCCCCCCATTCCCCAGCTTAAAAAATATATATACATATCTCCAAATTCATAACATATCAAATGCCTCTGTAGTGAAAATGTAACGTTCTGAGTGTAGTGGGTGAGAAGTCAGGCGCAGGAAGCAGAGAGTTCAGGGTAGTGCTACTTTAATGCACAAAACGGCGAACATAAGCCAACCCCACAAAAACACAGGGCGTATAACAAAACAAACGCCCCAAACACGGGGACTTAAACTGTCCAGCAAAACCCACGAAATGGGAAAACACGTAACTCACAGACGTGCACACAAGTTACACAAAACAGAAGGTCACAATAATTAATCCCGCACAAAGAACCAGGCGGGCCGGCTGACTAATAAAGCCTCACTAATTATACTCAACTCAAAACAGGTGTACTCAATAAACACATAAGGAGGGGGAGGAAAGAATCAGTGGCAGCTAGTAGGCCGGCGACGACGACCGCCGAGCGCCACCCGAACGGGAAGGGGAGCCACCTTCGATCGGAGTCGTGACAGAAAATGTTTAAATTTTTGAGCATAGGCCTATTTATTTCTGCAACAACACATTCATCACAAATTGTAAGCAAGCTATAGCTCTATTTAATCAGATACGCTTTAGCCGACCTCCGCATAGTGGTTGTTTTGACGGTGTCTGAGTTGGAACTGCATTAGAGCTCTCAAATCCCCAAATGGCTTCCAGCATTATATCTAAAGCGGAAATTGCCATTGGCTGCACAGAGTTGCATTAAAGTGAATTCCGCCACTTTTCAACTTCATATTCATCATATACAGCACCAGAACAGTGCCTACATATGTGAGAACAGCTCATTTCTATGATCTGTTTTTAAAAAGACAAGAAAGGTCCTAAAAAATGCTTCTCTGTGACATCAGAGGAGGATTAAAAGTAAAAAGGGTGATTTTCAAAACCTGCCACGGTGTTCTAGCCAAGGGAGTGTATTTTCTTAGAAATGTGCCCTTTTCACATGTTGACAAGGGAAATTGAAAATGATGTTGAAAAGTGGTGGATTTGCCTTTTAACAGAAATCCCATGCAGCCTGTTTACAAGTTGAAACACTGGAATGTGAGATGTAATCTACACCTCCATTAGGATGATAGAAATCATCATTATTTCATTTAATGATTTTTCTATATAGCCTACACTGTCTTGTTCTGTACTTCTAAAGTGAGTGGGGCGGGTGTGGCTTCAAGACAATGATCGCAAGAGCAGCTGCTCACCGATTTGATTGCTCCAGCGCAGTTCCACCTCCGACACCTCCGAAACATCTGCTATGCCATCGCAGGTTGATCTGATTGAATCTAAGCCCTTATTACAGCGCCACTCAAAGACATGATTTACATCAGGAAAGGAGGGTGGGCTATCAGCTGATCTTTGAGTTAGATTGAGTTTTTTTCCCCCAATGATTGTGATTTATCTTCAATGCTCTTCAATTCTTAAATTATAACTTCATAATTTAATATTCATAATCTTCTAACTCATGATATATGACTAGCAGGCTAGTGGCTTGTGTGGATATTTTAGTATATGGTGGTTAGCTGGAGTCTAGACTCCCTGTGTTGCTGCTGCAGTGACACGCATGTGCAACTCCCAACTGAAGAAGGGATGGAGTTGAGTCGGAGGGTCATTGATGCAGCCACTCCTCTCTATGTCTTTCTGTCTCTTTGCTGTCTGTATCAGCCAACCAGACTGAATATTGATTATGTAAATCAAGTGTTTATCAAGTGTTTATCAAATGTTATGCTGCTGTAGCAGTACTGTTGATATTTGGTGTGTCTCCCAGGTGGCTTGTGGCAAACTTTAACCGACACTTTTTATGGATATCTTTAAGAAAAAGCTTTCTTCTTGCCACTCTTCCATAAAGGCCAGATTTGTGCAATATACGACTGATTGTTGTCCTATGGACAGAGTCTCCCACCTCAGCTGTAGATCTCTGCAGTTCATCCAGAGTGATCATAGGCCTCTTGGCTGCATCTCTGATCAGTCTTCTCCTTGTATGAGCTGAAAGTTTAGAGGGACGGGATACCGGGGGTAACGTGAGCAATCTCCGTAGAAGGCAGACCAACAAGTGCAACCAACGGACGGGGTGGTGGTGGAGGGTGGTGAAATTGAAATCAGGATGACTTGCAGGCAGTGGGTTCAGTACAACAACGACAAAAACTCTATACAAAAAAATATACCACCACCCAAAAGACTCTTGGTAAGTGGGAGGGCAAATGAGCTTGTGCTCAGCACAGGTAGACCCCTATCTGTGCATGTATCTAATGATAGAATAGCCAAGTGCAATGTTGTTGCAGACTGTATTACTTGCCAAATGCTAGATCTGAAGACAATATACTCCAATGTACTGGAGAGAAAACAAGTTCCCAGAATACATTAGAAGAAAACTGAAAAACTCTACCCTTGCACAGTGCTGTTACTGTAGAGATGAAAATCACATAATCATGCTTTTTCCTAGTAAAAATTACTTTGCACAATAACAAAAACATCAAGTGCTCTCTATTTTAAATGTGACACTCGTCCTCTCTCATCTCTGACCCACTAAATACTGTAATTCCATTAATTTCAGCTTCAAGCTGAAATGAGCGCCATTAGCATATTAATGAGTGGTGTTCCTGAAATGGATCTCCTCTGAGGGACCATGGTGGCGGTGGCAGAGGCAAGACAGCCCAGTGTGTTTCCTACTCTACAGTCTGGGTCTGCCACAGGCTGGGGGTGGGTGACTAATTCACACCTTAACCACAGTCTCAATCACAGAACAGAATAGTCGGGACAGAAGAGAGTCGGGAGAGAGTCATCTTAGCCAAGTGTCATGCAGCTGCAGGAACAGCTCTTCCTGTTCTGTCTTAATGTTTGTTGTAGAAAACTTTAAGGACTGGGAAAAAGATACAACATTGTTACATTTTGTCAATTTTTTAACTGCAGCCAACTATGATGTACCCTATGATTTTCAATATTTTTTTCTCTCATTCTTCCCATTGCCTCAGCTGTCAGTCTCTTCAGCCTCTTTCTGAGTACTAAAGGCCCTGAAGATCATCTCTCCCAGAGTCTGGAAACTCTCAGAAGTCTAATGCCACCTGAATCCCCATGTAATTTGACCTCGGCCTCCTTCAATATCCTTCCACGAACAGTTGAGGACTGTTGATTCAGATAACTCCATTCCATGAGGCCCGGTGGAATATGAATCCAGGGGTGCTTCGACTAAGAGCTCCTTCTTTTGAGCTCCATTTCTCTGGTTATCACTTTGCAGAATACTATCAGTCCAGGGGTTATATCTGCTACATTTAAAACAGGCTATATGAGGAACACACCAAGCCTCATAGAGATTCATTCTATCGCCTACCATGTTGTTTTCTTTTCTATCTAGTAGTGGGGTATAGATACAGTGCCTTGCGAAAGTATTCAGCCCCCTTGAACTTTGCGACCTTTTGCCACATTTCAGGCTTCAAACATAAAGATATAAAACTGTATTTTTTTGTGAAGAATCAACAACAAGTGGGACACAATCATGAAGTGGAACGACATTTATTGGATATTTCAAACTTTTTTAACAAATCAAAAACTGAAAAATTGGGCGTGCAAAATTATTCAGCCCCTTTACTTTCAGTGCAGCAAACTCTCTCCAGAAGTTCAGTGAGGATCTCTGAATGATCCAATATTGACCTAAATGACTAATGATGATAAATACAATCCACCTGTGTGTAATCAAGTCTCCGTATAAATGCACCTGCACTATGATAGTCTCAGAGGACCGTTAAAAGCGCAGAGAGCATCATGAAGAACAAGGAACACACCAGGCAGGTCCGAGATACTGTTGTGAAGAGGTTTAAAGCCGGATTTGGATACAAAAAGATTTCCCAAGCTTTAAACATCCCAAGGAGCACTGTGCAAGCGATAATATTGAAATGGAAGGAGTATCAGACCACTGCAAATCTACCAAGACCTGGCCGTCCCTCTAAACTTTCAGCTCATACAAGGAGAAGACTGATCAGAGATGCAGCCAAGAGGCCCATGATCACTCTGGATGAACTGCAGAGATCTACAGCTGAGGTGGGAGACTCTGTCCATAGGACAACAATCAGTCGTATATTGCACAAATCTGGCCTTTATGGAAGAGTGGCAAGAAGAAAGCCATTTCTTAAAGATATCCATGAAAAGTGTCGTTTAAAGTTTGCCACAAGCCACCTGGGAGACACACCAAACATGTGGAAGAAGGTGCTCTGGTCAGATGAAACCAAAATTGAACTTTTTGGCAACAATGCAAAACGTTATGTTTGGTGTAAAAGCAACACAGCTGAACACACCATCCCCACTGTCAAACATGGTGGTGGCAGCATCATGGTTTGGGCCTGCTTTTCTTCAGCAGGGACAGGGAAGATGGTTAAAATTGATGGGAAGATGGATGGAGCCGAATACAGGACCATTCTGGAAGAAAACCTGATGGAGTCTGCAAAAGACCTGAGACTGGGACGGAGATTTGTCTTCCAACAAGACAATGATCCAAAACATAAAGCAAAATCTACAATGGAATGGTTCAAAAATAAACATATCCAGGTGTTAGAATGGCCAAGTCAAAGTCCAGACCTGAATCCAATCGAGAATCTGTGGAAAGAACTGTTCACAAATGCTCTCCATCCAACCTCACTGAGCTCGAGCTGTTTTGCAAGGAGGAATGGGAAAACATTTCAGTCTCTCGATGTGCAAAACTGATAGAGACATACCCCAAGCGACTTACAGCTGTAATCGCAGCAAAAGGTGGCACTACAAAGTATTAACTTAAGGGGGCTGAATAATTTTGCACGCCCAATTTTTCAGTTTTTGATTTGTAAAAGTTTTTTTTGATTTGAAAAGTTTGAAATATCCAATAAATGTCGTTCCACTTCATGATTATGTCCCACTTGTTGTTGATTCTTCACAAAAAAATACAGTTTTATATCTTTGTTTGAAGCCTGAAATGTGGCAAAAGGTCGCAAAGTTCAAGGGGGCCGAATACTTTCGCAAGGCACTGTAATGTATTCAAATGTAAGCAGTCACCTCCATTACCCCTTTTTCGATTATGGTGTGTACTTATCCATTGATTCACACCTTTGGGAAAAGGAAAAAGTTCTCAACTATTTTGAAAATGCACACCTCTGAACTATTGCAATACTGGGTTATGCATCTAACCTCTTTACATTTGTATTATGAATTCATCTGAACAGCAATGCTGTTTGTCATTGGGCACATTTTTGGGGTAGGAATACTGAAGGCTGTTTCTAACTTTCACTTGCGGATACTGAATGTGGCATTATTAAAGAGGTCGTGTTACATTACATCCCTCATTTTCTTGTAGAAAATAAACATGCTTTTTTTCAAACATTCTCTATACAGTACATGTATTAATACACTTTCATTCCACAATGCTTAACATGTGTTACAGTATGTGTTTTCTTCTGTTACTTTAAACAAACATAAATATAATTTTATTTTTAAACCCTTATTCAAATAAAATGATATTTCTCAGCAGCTCAATTAATTGGTTTTTATTTTTAACATCAGCTATCAGCCTGTGAGGAGTTCTTCCATTTTGTCTTTGATGATATCTTCTTGCTGCTAGTGGGATGTCTTCAGGACGAGCAGGAGGTGGGTGATGAACTTGAGGGTCAATTTGAGATTCCTCCTCATCATCCTCTTAATCATCCTCTTCATCTGCAGGTGACTTCTGGGCAGTGTTTCAGAAACTTAAAGTGTGACTGGTTCCTTTTGACAATATGCCAGTGTCGCTGGACAGTGATCATTGTGCCTTTCACTGCTGTGACTTTGTATGGCTTGGGTTGAATGGAGTCACAAGTTTACCTGTCTTCTTTTTACGGATGAGGACGACATCTCCTACAGAGAGTTCTGACTGTGATGCGTTTATCCTTTGTCTTAGGTTTTCATCTTTTCCTTTTTGGAGCGGTCCGTGCGGAGGTGCTCAACATCATTTGAAGGTAACTCAAAGGTAGGTAGCTTGATCGACAGAAGTCGTCAATAGGGCAAGTCAGTTGAGGGCTGGTTTGTGGAGTGGTGAGGAGTATCTTTGTAGTTCCTTGGTACTTTGTGCAGCTCCTCCTTCCACAGCTTGCCTTTTAATGTCACAGTTGTAACAGCTTTTCTCACAATCCTCATGAACCTTTCAAATTCAGCGTTGGCTTGGGGCCAGTAAGGTGTGATTTTCCGATGGTGGAAACCTGTGAAGTCGGAGAACTCGACTTGAAACTTCCTTTGGTATTGCCACAGTAGAGAACACTTTGTCCATGATGGGGATAACTTTGCTTACAGAGGTTGACGTTATCTCCGCAAACGGGATTCTTTAGTATTCAGCCAGAATGACTATGAGATAGTTACCAGTATGGAAGGTCCGCAAAAGTCCAGAGACTTTCTGCCACGGGCCTTGTGATAGCTCAGACATCTGCAGTAGCTTATTGTCAGTTTGTCTTCTTGAGTGAGGTAAATTCCTCTCTGATATTGTAGAATGCTTTGAGCGCTGTTAGTCCCTCTTCAGGAACTGACTGTCAGGTTGTTCTCAGATGTGAAGTTCCCATAGATATTGTTCCAGTTGCCAGTGAATGATTGATCAGATGCTGCAGAAGCTGGTCATTCGTTACCTCGGTTTTCAGTTATCGAAGAGTTATGGCTTTAAATGAAATCAAAATGAAATCAAATTTATTTATATAGCCCTTCGTACATCAGCTGATATCTCAAAGTGCTGTACAGAAACCCAGCCTAAAACCCCAAACAGCAAGCAATGCAGGTGTAGAAGCACGGTGGCTAGGAAAAACTCCCTAGAAAGGCCAAAACCTAGGAAGAAACCTAGAGAGGAACCAGGCTATGTGGGGTGGCCAGTCCTCTTCTTGCTGCGCCGGGTGGAGATTATAGCAGAACATGGCCAAGATGTTCAAATGTTCATAAATGACCAGCATGGTCAAATAATAATAAGGCAGAACAGTTGAAACTGGAGCAGCAGCACGGCCAGGTGGACAGCAAGGAGTCATCATGTCAGGTAGTCCCGAGGCATGGTCCTAGGGCTCAGGTCCTCCGAGAGAGAGAAAGAAAGAGAGAAAGAGAGAATTAGAGAGAACACACTTAAATTCACACAGGACACCGAATAGGACAGGCGAAGTACTCCAGATATAACAAACTGACCCTAGCCTCCCGACACATAAACTACTGCAGCATAAATACTGGAGGCTGAGACAGGAGGGGTCAGGAGACACTTTAGGTACTGCATTCTTCGCGAAAAAGCACATGCATTTCAGTGTCCACATCATTGTGATTGTCGATTAACAAAGACTTTGCGGATGTCAAGACATGTAGTCTGCTGGGGTGGACTTGCCTGACTTGTGAATCACCTCAAACTTGTAGGGTTGAAGCCTGAAAGCCTGTCTCTCAAACCTGACTGGTGGCTTCGACTTGGGGTTGGTAAAGATGAGTTCCAATGGCTTCTGATCTGTGATCATGTTGAACTAAGCACCACAGAGATACAGATACACATTTCACAGTGCCAGACTATTGTCAGTGCATCTTGTCCAGTCTGGGAGTATCTGTTTGACTTGGATAGGTGCTCTGCTTGCATATGCAACAGTATGTGTCATGTTCGTCTTCTAATCTTCCTGTGCTTGGACTGCACCAATGACGTCTGTTTCTCTGTCTGGGTGGAAGTAACTCATGACTGGGTTGTTGAGAAGTTGTTCCTTGAACGTGTTAAGTGCTTCGTTGTGTGTTTGTTTCCTGGCCCACTCTGTTTCTTTCTTTGTGAGGTCATGCAGTGGTAGGGTGATTGGGGATATGTCCGGAATGAAGCGTTTTTTTTTCAGTTTTTAGGAAGTGACATGTTGCTTATCGCCTCAAGCTTCTTGGGATCTGCAGAAATGCCATCTTGAGATAAGTTTTAGCCATAGATCTCCAAAGATGTTTTTTGATACTCACTCGTCTTTGTCGATTGTCAGGTTGTTCTCATGAAGCCTTTGGAAGATGGCTTCCAGTGAACAGTTGTGAGCTTCGGCTGAGGTCCCAAAAACAAGAATGCCGCAATCACTGAAGTTTTTCACTACTGGGATTCCATGGAGCACCTGCTGAATGATGTGTTGGAAAACTTCAGCAGATAATGAGATTCTGAAAATTAATGCTTGTACCCATGTATGCTTAATTAATGCTTAGTCCCATGTATGTTAAGAAAGTTGTGATATACCTCGACTCTGGAGCAAGTTCCAACTGGTGGTATCCAGTCCAGTCATATTCAAGGAACTATCTTTCTAGGGGTTCTGATGCTTTTAGATTTTATTTACATTTTGATAACATATCTACATTATTTCACTTTTTAATCCGTATAATATTGCTTACTAGTTGTTGTCCAATGAATTCTGTAACCACTCCCTCTTCAAACCAGGGTTGATTGGAAAAAGCTGTTTGAAAGAGGACATTGTATTATCATGTCTTTGTACTCCCTGACGAAGACCATGCAGCCGAAACACGTCAGAGTTTTTAATCTTTGTTTCCATTCAATCAATCAATCAATCAAATTTATTTTATATAGCCCTTCGTACATCAGCTGATATCTCAAAGTGCTGTACAGAAACCCAGCCTAAAACCCCAAACAGCAAGCAATGCAGGTGAAGAAGCACGGTGGCTAGGAAAAACTCCCTAGAAAGGCCAAAACCTAGGAAGAAACCTAGAGAGGAACCAGGCTATGTGGGGTGGCCAGTCCTCTTCTGGCTGTGCCGGGTGGAGATTATAACAAAACATGGTCAAGATGTTCAAATGTTCATAAATGACCAGCATGGTCGAATAATAATAAGGCAGAATAGTTGAAACTGGAGCAGCAGCACAGTCAGGTGGACTGGGGACAGCAAGGAGTCATCATGTCAGGTATTCCTGGGGCATGGTCCTAGGGCTCAGGTCCTCCGAGAGAGAGAAAGAAAGAGAGAATTAGAGAGAGCATATGTGGGATGGCCAGTCCTCTTCTGGCTGTGCCGGGTGGAGATTATAACAGAACATGGCCAAGATGTTCAAATGTTCATAAATGATCAGCATGGTCGAATAATAATAAGGCAGAACAGTTGAAACTGGAGCAGCAGCACAGCCAGGTGGACTGGGGACAGCAAGGAGTCATCATGTCAGGTAGTCCTGGGGCATGGTCCTAGGGCTCAGGTCCTCCGAGAGAGAGAAAGAGAGAAGGAGAGAATTAGAGAACGCACACTTAGATTCACACAGGACACCGAATAGGACAGGAGAAGTACTCCAGATATAACAAACTGACCCTAGCCCCCCGACACATAAACTACTGCAGCATAAATACTGGAGGCTGAGACAGGAGGGGTCAGGAGACACTGTGGCCCACTCCGAGTTTCCATTGAACATGCCATACAAATAAAGACCTTTTCATTAATTATATAAAGATATAAAAATATATTTTTGATGACCAATTTACCCCTTTTACCAAAGAGCACCTTCTGTCTACCAAAACCTACTATTGTGTACCTTAGCAGCATCTCCCTTCCTTCTTTTTTTCTACAAGTTAATCACAGAACTTCGGTAGTGCTTAGAGGAAGCAGCTCCACGGTAATTGTTATGTGTTTTTGGGACATTTTAAACTCAAACCATGGATTTTACCAGAGAGGCAACAAGTTGTTCCTATTAACATGAAGAAGGTCAAAGGATTATTACCACTACCCCATTGCTAGATGAGATGACAGCCATAGAGAACACTGGAATGGACTTGAACAAGACTTGATCAATATTCCAAAACCCATTTGAGAGTATCTTGTGTCCCCCCGCGACCGGTTTTGTAACATTGTTCCCTATGAAACACTGCCAGAAGTCGGAAGTTTACATACAAGTGTGCTTGGGTTTACATGGAAGTGTGCTTGGGGTCATTGTCCATTTGGAAGACCCGTTTGCGACCAAGATTTAACTTCCTGACTGATGTCTTGAGATGTTGCTTCAATATATCCTCATAATTCTCTTTCCTCATGATGCCACCTATTTTGTGAAGTGCACCAGTCCCTCCTGCAGTAATGCAGTCCAACAACATGATGCTGCAACCCCCGTGCTTCACGGTTGGGATGGTGTTCTTTGGCTTGCAAGCTTCCCCCTTTTTCCTCCAAACATAACGATGGTCATTATGGCCAAACAATTATATTTTTCTTTCATCAGACCAGAGGACATTTCTCCAAAAAGTACGATCTTTGTCCCCATGTGCAGTTGCAAACCGTAGTCTGGCTTTTTTATGGTGGTTTTGAAGCAGTGGATTCTTCTTTGCTGAGCGGCCTTTCAAGTTATGTCAATATAGGACTCGTTTTACTGTGGATATAGATACTTTTGTACCTGTTTCCTTCAGCATCTTCACAAGTTCCTTTGTTGTTTTTCTGGGATTTTCGCACCAAAGTTTGTTCATCTCTAGGAGACAGAATGTGTCTCCTTCCTGAGTGGTATGACGGCTGCGTGGTCCCATGGTGTTTATACTTGCATACTATTGTTTTGTACAGATGAACGTGGTACCTTCAGGCATTTGGACATTTCTCCCTAGGATGAACCAACTTGTGGAGGTCTACAATTTTTTTCTGAGTTCTTTGCTGATTTATTTCAATTTTCCCATGATGTCAAGCAAAGAGGCACTGAGTTTGAAGGTAGGCCTTGAAATACATCCACAGGTACACCTCCAATTGACTCAAATGATGTCAATTAACCTATCAGAAGCTTCTAAAGCCATGACATAGTCTTCTGGAATTTTCCAAGCTGTTTAAAGGCACAGTCAACTGAGTGTATGTAAACTTCTGACCCACTGGATTTGTGATGCATTGATTTATAAGTGAAATAATCTGTCTGTAAACAATAGTTGGAAAAATTAATTGTGTCATGCACAAAGTAGATGTCCTAACCAACTTGCCAAAACGTATGTTTGTTAACAAGAAATTTGTGGAGTGGTTAAAAAATGAGTTTTCAACCTAAGTGTATGTAAACTTCAGAATTCAATTGTAGATGCACTCTCGTAATAGATAGTGAGAAAGTTGTAAAAAAAACAACTAAAACGGCACCGAAGCAAACACGTCTCCAGTGACTTGATAAGCTGATTGTGGTCTTCCTGCTCAATGTGCCATCTAGCTACTACTTGCTAACTTCATTGACAAAAGAGTTGGAACTTAGCTAGCAATCAAGTGACTTTGGGCACTGATAAACCATGTGCATCTTGTGCTTTTTTAAAGATAGTTTGACAGCTTGCAGATGATTAAGTTGTAGACATGTTATTGTTCTCAGAAATCAGTCCTGAGTGCACAGCCAGACTTTCCCGACTTGATAGAAAGTCTGCAGTGCACGGGTTAGGTCTTCATTCACATTGTTTTACTTGAGAAATACTGCACTAAACACCTTAGCTAGATGTAAAATTGTGCAACTAAAACCTCTGCAAAAACGTCTAAATTAATGACAGATTTCTTGATTTATCTTAGATCAATTCAGACTAGTCTAAGGAAGTGAATATTTTGAGGAAGTGGCTATGTTGTTGCTACGGTGACTCAGGAGGGACCAAGAACAGTACATGCCACACCCCCAAGACAATTCTCATTTGGCTTCAGTCATGGCCGCTAGCATTTCTTAATGAGCTATCTTCCAAACGAGGCCAAAATCAGGAAGTACCCTTTAATACCTTTAAGTACACGATTATGGATTTGATGTGTCATGGGATATTTTCATTAATTTAGAGGTGTTGCTATTCTTATATTTAATGTTAAAATACTTTTTAGCCTCAAATAAACAAAACCTTTCTTCAATTCTTCATCATGAAATTGCAGTTGTGTTCCCCAATGTCCCCATCAAAACTGTCATTACATTAACTATTAGACCATACACATCAAACTAGTTCCCAATTACGACATCTATCAAACCAGATCACAACCACAACAGGGAAGAGAAATAGACTTTGTATCCAGAAACAGTTTCTCGCTGGCTTAATAACTGTCTGCTTGATTTGAAAAAACAATGGTGGTGAAAGTTTTTTTTTTTTAATTATACATATTTTTATTTTATTTAACCTTTATTTAACTAGGCAAGTCAGTTAAGAACAACTTCTTATTTACAATAACGGTGATCAAGGTCTTTGCTTGAGGGAATCTTCATGGTAGAGGAGACTCAGTGCTTAGCAGTATGTCTGCTAATTCAGGGGGATTGTAGGATTGATAAGCCACTGCAGAGCGGATGAGAAAGGTAAGCTGCTTTGTCTACCCCTCAGTATGCACAGATCACATTCAGAATCTCACAGCGATAATGTTCTTTCCTTTTCATGGCATTGTCCTCCCTTTTCATTTAGCATTTTCATAAGCACATCTCTGTGAGGCTTATCAAAACTTATTGAAGTTTTTGTGTGTTGAGAATTTACTTAATTTGAGAAACTCAAACAAATAAGAACAATTCAAAGTACTATGGTTATCTTTTCAGGTGCATTTGGAAGGTTTGACAGTATATTTGCGCTCTCATATATTCCTTGTTAATGTGTTTTGTGGAGAGGATTTGTGCCAAAAGCCTAGAAGATGAATGGATGTATCTTCTAGATATTATCAGGCTCTACCCTTCTGTCAACACTGTGGCACGCTGCTAAAGGACAGACCCAGGTGGGAATGGAACATTGTATGTTTTGTGCCATTTTCTTCTCGGGAGGTGGGCCATCATTGATACTAGCAGAGCAGATAGGCAGGAGATTTGTAAGCAGTGATGTAGTGCTGTGAGCGAGAGAGGCCCAGCTCCTCCATTACAAATCCATCATCAGTGATATACAGGAGATAAAGTAGAAGGCAGCAACAAGCTACTACAGCACTAGGAGGCTGAGGCTGACCGACCACACTGATGAAAGTGAAGACTGCCTACGGACCACTCACATAGTACAGTTAGAGCTTGTGTCTTGGCAGGGTTGCACATAAAATTCATTTTTGGAACTGTGGGTGTTTGCACAACCTAACAAACATATGTTGTTGTAGTCGATTCCAAAAAGGCAGACTAATGTTATTGTGAAGTGCAACAAAGGAACACGCTTCACACTTCAATAAGCTAGTTTTGACATTCTTCAGGACAGTGATTGTATCTCAAGGATATGTTCCATACAAACAGAAAGCACTTGTGACTGATCAGGGTTAAATTTTGGGTTGTCTGCACACCTAAAGACGGTGTTAGCTCAAGGCTAGCTGGGTGGTAAAAGGTCAGCTGAGAGCTAATCTTCAGGTCTCAGCAAGGTTACATCATATGAGTATAGAGTGATTTCGGAAAGTATTCAGACCCCTTGACTTTTTCAAAATGTTGTTACGTTACAGCCTTAGTCTTAAAAAAAAAAGTTTTAATCCCACATCAATCTACACACAATACCCTATAATGACAAAGCAAAACGTTTTTCTTTTTTTTTTACAGACGTGATGCTTGGCATTCAGGCCAAAGAGTTCAATCTTGGTTTCATCAGACCAGAGAATCTTGTTTCTCATGGTCTGAGAGACTCCAAGTGGGCTGTCATGTGCCTTTTACTGAGGACTGGCTTCCGTCTGGCCACTCTACCATCAAGTGCTGATTGGTGAAGTGCTGCGGAGATGGTTGTCCTTTTGTAAGATTCTCCCATCTCCACAGAGGAACTCTAGAGCTCTATCAGAACAACCATCAGGTTCTTAGTCACCTCCCTGCCCAATGCCCTTCTCCCCCGATTGCTCAGTTTGGCCTGGCGGCCAGCTCTAGGAAGAGTCTTGGTGGTTCCATTTATGAATGATATAGGCCACTGTGTTCTCAGGGATCTTCAAAGCTGCTTTTTTGGTACCCTTCCCCATATCTGTTTCTTGACACAATCCTATCTCAGAGTTCTACGGACAATCCCTTCGACCTCATGGCTTGGTTTTTGCTCTGACATGCATTGTCAACTGTGGAACCATATAGACAGGTGTGTTCCTTTCCAAATCATATCCAATCAATTGAATTTACCACAGGTGGACTCCAATCAAGTTGTAGAAACATTTCACGGATGATCAATGGAAACATGATGTACCTGAGGTCAATTTCGAGTCTCATAGCAAAGGGTCTGAATACTCATGTACATAAGATATTTCTGTTTTTATTTTCTGTAAATTTGCTACAATTTCTACAAACATGTTTTTGCTTGTCATTATGGGGTATTTTGTGTAGATTGATGAGGAAAAATAATAATGTAATCAATTTTAGAATAAGGCTGTAAGTTAACAACATGTGAAAAAGTCAATGGTCTGAATACTTTCTGAATGCACTGTATTACACCGATTCACCTTCCCTACACATTGGTTTCAAGAAGCAGACAAGAAGGGGACAAGCGTTGAGTCATGCATGGACCATGTCTTAGACATATCATTCACCAACAAGCTCTGGTTTGAAGAAGTAAGAGAAGGGGACATGTGAAGGCATGTGAAGCGACCTGGCCCACGTTATCCCTGTCACTTTGTTTCTTTCACGGCCATACCTGTGACAGTTCCATGTGCCGCCAGCTGACAGGGATTATTCAGGCAGGCTAGAAAGAATGCTCTGTGACAGGGTTGTGAGGAGCATACTGGAGATAAAACAGCATGACTCAGCAAAATATATTGCCCCCTTAAAATGTTATTTACAGCCAGTTTCAGACACATCTTTAGCTCGGTAATCTGTGACAGTAGGCTTCAGTGATTGGGCATGTAGAAGACATAACAAATGTACGTAGCTTCTTTGCACCGTCAATCCATTTATTAGACCTACCACTACTTAAACTTCTCAGCAATGGTGGATTTGGTGTTGGGTCTTCCACAGAATTATTTTCAAAGGACAAAGAAGTGAACTGGATAAAGAAGTGTAGGCTACGCTACAGTCTACCTTGCTTGACAAAGTGACTACAACCCTTCATTCAAAGAGTAATTATCTTGGGGTGTTAACGTTCTCATTGAGAGCAATGCCTACATCTACCTGTCCTATCAACTATTGCAATGGAAAGTTGTAGTTTAAAGATTCGGCATTGAAATGGAAATAATTAAAAACAAGATGGTTCTTGATAACCCAGCCACATGCCTTTTAGCAGTTTATGTGAAAAGCTGGACCATTGAAGGCCTTAGTAGTTAGGCTGAAAAGGGAGAACAGAAATGGGTACCATTGTCCTATGCACTAATGTACACTTATGTCTGATTACTGGGCTTGTTTTTTCCCCTGTTCGCTACTATGCTTTCAATCTGTGATAACAGACATGACCCATTCAGAGTTTTGATTAAAAAACGGTTATCTTAAGTGAATACAGTGTGAGTAGGACACAAATAATGAAACTCTAATTGCAATCACACTCCTTGGTATTTTCAACCTCTATTGTCTCTGGAGTTAAATCAACAACTTGCAATTTGGCTGGGAAAGCTTATTCAAAGGAAGGCATGTTTATTTTGTCAATGCTTATTTTGTGAATATGAAATAACTTGTATAACTGGTAGCCTGAAATGCTAATCTTTGAATAACATTCTGTCCACCTCTCCCAGTTTTATCAGCAAATCGTCAGAACTTGGAGCTTGTATGAGTTGGACACCTGTTTTCTTAAAGCTTTAGAGAGTAGGCGAAAGCACTGCACCAGAGGTACTCTCGAACCCCCGGCATTGTTGTTTTCTCCCTGGTAGAGGCTAGGAGACGTATTCAGGAGCCCTTTAGAATCTCTGATTAACAGCCATACTAAATTAGAGAGAGGTTCCAGGATAGGCTGGTTCTCCTGAGGTTCCACAGGCTCTAATTCTTCCTGAATCCGACACGAGCGTTCCCATGTTCCTCAGCCCTGATTTAACAGTTCTAAAACACCCCCGTGAGCTCAGCATTGAATAAAACCCAAACGCTGCTAATGCCAAGTTAATTAACACAGACCCAGATGCTCAGCCCTCAGAAAGCCATGGAGCGCCAGAGAGATAATATTTCCCTCTAGTTCTGTTTATTTTCATGCTAATGCCTTGATGTCAGTGGGACGGACATTTGCTAGGCCCTCTCAGCTCAGCTGCTTGGTTAATTTTGTTTACGCAGCCTTCTCTTTCCAAAAATGGTATGATAAATATGGGCATCATGGCTTTTGACACTGCCACCGTTTGCTGTTGGCTGTCTATGAAAGTCTGTGGCGGCTAGCAGGTGGGTGGTTTTCAGAAGCATTGTGAGCAAATAAGACTTTTGTCTGGCTGAATCTAATGAGCTAGCTTGAAGTATAAGAAAAGCTGTCATTTTGCTCATAAAATGTCCAACCAAATGTTGACCTAGTTACTTTATTTCATTTTTTTATGAGGGGTTCCTCCATTGTTGGTATGAAGAAAATCAAGTCATTTTCAAAACCTTTTGTGTGACATTGAATACGAGCTACATTTTACTTTGGAGACTCTCCAACTGATTGCTCCGAAAACATCAAATGTTATCCGTTCTTGAACAAAATTATTCATTGGACTGTGATACTTAAAGGCAAAAGGACTGCTATCATTAAAGTAACCTCAGGCTAGCACTTTCCTGGTATTACAAATTTCCCCCTTGAGTACTATTCTACCATCCATTCTACCCTTTCTTTCTCATCACATGGAAATGTACAGACTACAGAACCTCTGTGATATTCAGTCCCTGGTATAAAAAAATAGTAAAATAAACACAATAACAAATGGCAGGGTAATTATTTAATTCAGGAGGCATTAATCATCATCATCAGTTAGCATGATGAGAACCCGAATCATGCAATATGTGGATAATTGAAAGGAAAGATAGCAGCGTGTTAAATATTTTTTTGATCTCTGCAAGTTTTGAAGTAAAGATAATTAAAAGGTCAAATAAGTGACCAAGGTAGTTGGCCGGATGTGCATTTGCTGGCTGTCAGATTACCCACCCTGTCAACAAATCATTTAATTGACTTTGCTTTGCATGCCGTATCTCACCAATTACAGAGGAAAGAGAGATCTACTCAGGCAGGGACCAGGGTGTGCTGGCAAGGTCATCAATCATTCAATCAGACCTGTAAACACTAACAGTCTGCAAATGATTCAAACGATAGTGACAATCTTATAGCCAGCCATGGATAACAAATCTCCTTCAACCTCTATTAAAACAAATTGACATGCAGTGATCCCATATCTCTCAGATGGATTCTGTGTGGCAGACAATTTATACCACCTTTCCATAACTCTTCAATACTTTATATGCGTCCAAGTACTGTATTTTGAGTCCTTTGACTGATTGATTTGACTCTCTTGATCAGAAGAGGCATTGCAGTTTGAGAAGCATCACCCTGTATGGCTCGTTGGACGTCAGAGACTGTAGGTAGTTCACCTCCACCATACCAATGCCCCTGATCCACTATAATTTGCATACCACCCGAACAAATCCATGGACGACGCAATCGCCGTTGCACTGCCCTATCCCACCTGGACAAGAGGAACACACATGTGAGACTGCTGTTCATCGACTACAGCTTAGCTTTTAACACCATAGTGCCCTCCAAGCTCGTCACTAAGCTCAGTACCTTGGTTTGCTATATTATATGTGGAAGAAAAATACTTTAACCTGTCTAGGACTGGGCGGAACCCCTCACCAACAGCCAATGAAATTGCAGGGCGCCAAATACAAATCAACAGAAATCTCATAAATCCAATTCCTCAAACATACAAGTATTAGGCACCATTTTAAAGATAAAATTCTCATTAATCCAGCCTCCGTGTCTGATTTAAAAAATGCTTTACGGCGAAAGCTCCACAAACGATTATGTTAGGTCACCACCAACTTACAGAAAAACCCAGCCATTTTTCCAGCCAAAGAGAGTAGTCACAAAAAGCACAAATAGAGATAAAATGAATCACTAACCTTTGATGATCTTCATCAGATGACACTCATAGGAATTCATGTTACACAATACATGTATGTTTTGTTCGGGGAAAGTTCATATTTATATCCAAAATTCTTATTTTACATTGGCGTGTTATGTTCAGTAGTTCCAAAACATGCAGTGATAGTGCAGAGAGCCACATGAATTCACAGAAATACTCATAATAAATGTTGATGAAAATTCAACTATTCTAAATGGAACTTTAGATACACTTCTGTTGTGTCAGATTTCAAAAATACTTTATGGAAAAAGCATAATCTGAGAACGGCGCTCTGAGCCCAAACCAGCCAGAGAAACCTCAGATTTCCCACTTCCTGTTTGGATTTTTCTCAGGTTTTTGCCTGCCATATGAGTTCTGTCATCAAGGCAAAGTGTGGCTACTTCGAAGAATCTCAAATATATTTTGATTTGTTTTAACACTTTTTAGTGTTACTTTTTAGTGTATGTGTTATTTCATAGTTTTGATGTCTTCACTATTATTCTACAATGTAGAAAATAGTAAAAATAAACAAAAACCTTTGAATGAGTAGGTATGTCCAAACTGCTGTACCCCAGCTGTTTTCCCTGGACTAATTGTTTTAAATTCATAAATAAGTGCTGTTAATTTTACACTATTATTAGGAAAACAATTCTTAGCGTTAACTTCAGTTAGTGGAAATGGAGGAGACTGAAAAGAGAACATATGCTTAAAACCTGTTTGGGATAGGGGGCAGCATTTTCACTTTGGATGAATAACGTGCCCAGAGTGAACTGCCTCCTACTCTGTCCCAGATGCTAACATATGCATATCATTATTATTATTGGATAGAAAACGCTCTGACGTTTCTAAAACTGTTTTAATGATGTCTGTGAGTATAACAGAACTCATATGACAGGCAAATACCTAAGAAAAATCCAACCAGGAAGTGGGACATTGAGGTTTGTAGTTTTTCAAAGCTTGGCCTACCGACTGCACATTGAGATATGGATGAGGTTGCACTTCCTAGGGCTTCCACTAGATGTCAACCGTATTTTGAAACTTGAATGAGGATTCTACTATAAAGGAGGGGCTCGTGACACCTGTTTGAGTCAGTGGTCTGGCAGAGAGCCTTGGTCTCATGACGCACGCTCCCGACAGTTACCTCTCGTTCCAGTGCTTTTTCTGAAGACAAAGGAATTCTCTGGTTGGAATATTATAGATTTTTTATGTTAAACACATCCTAACGATTGATTCCATACATCGTTTGACATGTTTCTAAAGGACTATAACGGAACTTTGAGTTTTTGTCTGGATGAAATGCTCGCGCCTCATGAAGATGGATTACTGGGCTGAACACGCTAACAACAAGTGGCTATTGATGGATCTTTATGGAACAAATCAGTCATTTATTGTCACTTACCCTCATCAAAGGTAAATGAATATTGATGGTGTTGTTTCTGACTTTGTTGAATCCAAAATGGCAGATTTTCCTCTGGCTGTTTTGGGTTCTGAGCGCCGTTCTCAGATTATGCTTTTTCCGTAAAGTTTTTTTGAAATCTGACCCAGCGGTTGCATAAAGGAGAAGTCCATCTTTAATTCTGTGAATAACACTAGTATCTTTATCAATATTTATTATTAGTATTTCTGCAAAATCACCGGATGTTTTGGAATCAAAACATTACTGCACGTAAGGCGCCAATGTAAACTGAGATATTTGGATATAAATACAGTGCCTTGCGAAAGTATTCGGCACCCTTGAACTTTGCGACCTTTTGCCACATTTCAGGCTTCAAACATAAAGATATAAAACTGTATTTTTTTGTGAAGAATCAACAACAAGTGGGACACAATCATGAAGTGGAACGACATTTATTGGATATTTCAAACTTTTTTAACAAATCAAAAACTGAAAAATTGGGCGTGCAAAATTATTCAGCCCCCTTAAGTTAATACTTTGTAGCGCCACCTTTTGCTGCGATTACAGCTGTAAGTCGCTTGGGGTATGTCTCTATCAGTTTTGCACATCGAGAGACTGAAATGTTTTCCCATTCCTCCTTGCAAAACAGCTCGAGCTCAGTGAGGTTGGATGGAGAGCATTTGTGAACAGTTCTTTCCACAGATTCTCGATTGGATTCAGGTCTGGACTTTGACTTGGCCATTCTAACACCTGGATATGTTTATTTTTGAACCATTCCATTGTAGATTTTGCTTTATGTTTTGGATCATTGTCTTGTTGGAAGACAAATCTCCGTCCCAGTCTCAGGTCTTTTGCAGACTCCATCAGGTTTTCTTCCAGAATGGTCCTGTATTTGGCTCCATCCATCTTCCCATCAATTTCAACCATCTTACCTGTCCCTGCTGAAGAAAAGCAGGCCCAAACCATGATGCTGCCACCACCATGTTTGACAGTGGGGATGGTGTGTTCAGCTGTGTTGCTTTTACGCCAAACATAACGTTTTGCATTGTTGCCAAAAAGTTAAATTTTGGTTTCATCTGACCAGAGCACCTTCTTCCACATGTTTGGTGTGTCTCCCAGGTGGCTTGTGGCAAACTTTAAACGACACTTTTTATGGATATCTTTAAGAAATGGCTTTCTTCTTGCCACTCTTCCATAAAGGCCAGATTTGTGCAATTTACGACTGATTGTTGTCCTATGGACAGCATCTCCCACCTCAGCTGTAGATCTCTGCAGTTCATCCAGAGTGATCATGGGCCTCTTGGCTGCATCTCTGATCAGTCTTCTCCTTGTATGAGCTGAAAGTTTAGAGGGACGGCCAGGTCTTGGTAGATTTGCAGTGGTCTGATACTCCTTCCATTTCAATAGTATCGCTTGCACAGTGCTCCTTGGGATGTTTAAAGCTTGGGAAATCTTTTTGTATCCAAATCCGGCTTTAAACTTCTTCACAACAGTATCTCGGACCTGCCTGGTGTGTTCCTTGTTCTTCATGATGCTCTCTGCGCTTTTAACGGACCTCTGAGACTATCACAGTGCAGGTGCATTCATACGGAGACTTGATTACGCACAGGTGGATTGTATTTATCATCATTAGTCATTTAGGTCAACATTGGATCATTCAGAGATCCTCACTGAACTTCTGGAGAGAGTTTGCTGCACTGAAAGTAAAGGGGCTGAATAATTTTGCACGCCCAATTTTTTTGTTTTTGCGTTGTTAAAAAAGTTTGAAATATCCAATAAATGTCGTTCCACTTCATGATTGTGTCCCACTTGTTGTTGATTCTTCACAAAAAAATACAGTTTTATATCTTCATGTTTGAAGCCTGAAATGTGGCAAAAGGTCGCAAAGTTCAAGGGGGCCGAATACTTTCGCAAGGCACTGCATGCACATTATCGAACAAAACATACATGTATTGTGTAACATGATGTCCTATGAGTGTCATCTGAGGAAGATCATCAAAGGTTAGTGATTAATTTGATCTATATTTCTGCTTTTTGTGACTCCTATCTTTGGCTGGAAAAATGGCTGTGTTTTTTCGACTTGAAGGTGATCTAACATAATCATATGTTGTGCTTTAGCTGTAAAGCATTTTTTTAAATCGGACACGGTGGGTAGATGAACAAGATTATTATCTTTCATTTGCTGTATTGGACTTGGGAGCGGAATGTTGTCTCTGCACTAGAAAGGTTAAGCAATGGCTTTTTTTCTGGCCACTCTTCCGTAAAGCCCAGCGCTGTGGGGTGTACAGCTTAAAGTGGTCCTATGGACAGATATTACCATCTTCACTGTGGAGCTTTGTAGCTCCTTATCTTTGGTCTCTTTGATGACTCTCTGTTTAATGGCCTCCTTGCCTGGTCCCTGAGTTTTGGTGGACGGCCCACTCTTGGCAGGTTTGTTGTGGTGCCATATTCTTTCCATTTTTTAATAATGGATTTAATGGTGCTCCGTGGGATGTTTAAAGTTTCGGATATTTTTTTAGAACCCAACCCTGATCTGTACTTCTCCACAACTTTGTCCCTGACCTGTTTGGAGAACTCCTTGGTCTTCATGGTGCCACTTGATTGGCAGTGCCCCTTGCTTAGTGGTGTTGCAGACTCTGGGATCTTTCAGAACAGGTGTATTTCAACTGAGATCATGTGACAGATCATGAGACACTTAAATAAAGTCCACCTGTGTGCAATCTAACTAATTATGTGACTTCTGAAGGTAATTGGTTGCACCAGATCTTATTTAGGGACTTCATAGCAAAGGGGGTGAATACATATGCACGCACCGCTTTTCCGTTTATTTATTTATTTATTATTTGAAACAAGTTATATTTTACATTTCACTTCACCAATTTTGACTATTTTGTGTAAGTCCATTACATGAAATCCAAATAAAAATATTTGTAAATTACAGTTTGTAATGGAACAAAATAGGAAGAAACGCCAAGGGGGATGAATACTTTTACAAGGTACTGTAAATTCCCCCGGTGTACATATGTATACATTGAATTTTGATACTTCTACAACGCTATTCGGGTTGCTAATTGGATTCCTCCCACCATTCTTGATTGCTTGTCTTTTGTTTTGTCTTTACATTTCAATTGCTTGACATTTGACTGCATTGTTAGGAGTTAAAAACATCAGCATTTCGCATGTACCACTATAACTACTAAACTGTGTATGTGACCAATAAACTTTGATTTGATTTGATTTATTGTCACTGAGATATGAAGCATTCTCCTCTCTGAGGTATGCATGCTATAGATTCCCCAGGGGCACTATCAATCCCTGTGATACTCTAGCATCACATAACTTATTGAGAGCCATCATTCAGCCAATGGGCAGTGGGATGAGAGGAGAAGAAGGGACAGAAATCTATGGTCTTTTTTCTCTCCCTTTCTATCTTTCATCTTCTCTCTTGTCCCCCCTACCCCAATTTAAATTAAATTCAAAATGTTTTATTGATATGACATATTTGTCTGTCCCTCTCTCTCTCTCTCTCTCTCTCTGTTTCATTCTCTCTGTTTCTCTCTCTCGGTTTCTCAATCTCTCCTCTACTCTCTCCAGTCTCCCGTAAGTGTGAGGTATGAGTCAGCAGGCAGCAGGCACATCCAGGCTGGCAGTGGTCTATAATGTTGTTAACCCCCTAGAGTCAATGTCCGCACCCCATGGAAATCTAATTAGCATAATAAAATCCCCCTTCTGTCTATTAAGATAAAGATATGAGTTTTTAATGAGCTGCGTCCCAACGTTGTTTAAAAAAATCTATTTAAAAAATATATATTTATTGACTGACCATGACTTTACAAATCACCCAACACTGCTATTTGTAAGGTTCATTTTAAATTAATGTTGTGATTTTTTTAACCATTTCTGAACCTGTGAAAAAAAAAAAAAAAATATCCAGTGATTTTGTCTCTTTGCAGCAACATCTACAGAGCTGAGATTGTTGTATTCCCCATATACTGTATATACCATTCTGTTTGTGTTAGGAATTTTGTATAATAATTTAAATAGAAAAACTCAGTGTTGAATCAAGTGTTGTTTTTTGTATCAGTTCATAAACCATGTGCCATGGAATCGGTACATTGAACATCTCTTCTAATTTATTTAGCAACCTTTATGATGTTTCCTATCAATACTTGTTTTCAAATGAAACTGGTATATTTTTCTATCTTTGCCAATTATTTTCATCCAATTTGTTACTTCAATATATGGCAGACAAACAACCCTACCTTTTCCCTCTTCCACTTGCCTCGTCCATTTTTGTGTTAATGCTGCAATCAGTTGGTTATAAATGTGGAATGAGCAGATATTCCCAAATATTTTCCATAGCTGCATATGTCATATAACTCCACTGTTTCTATTCATAGTGTCATTAATAAATATACAAGAAAAAGAAAAACATCCATAAATATATTTTTTATTATTAATCAATATATTTGAGTTTAACCATCATTTTTGTTGTAATATTTGTTCTATATTTCTGGAGGATAAAACTGTTATTGTAACCAGCTTTCTATGGCTTGTTTAAGAAAGGGTGATACTTTAAACAAAATTTTATTTTCAATTGGTCGGAAATTTAAAGTTGTAATCTGTATGAAGGCAAAAAGGCAATTTCTGAACAAGGGATGAGCCTTTCTTAATAATCTACTTGAGAACCTTTTGAGGTTTAAGTATAATTTATGTATGAGTGAAGCTTTAAGTGAGAGGTTTAAGGTTTTCACATTTAATAATTGCAGCCTCCCAAACTCTATAAATTGGCACATTCAATTTTGTCTGCTTAGCATTCAAAATGAAATATTGAAATATTCTTTGCTCATGTGATTTAAAAAACGAGTTGTCTGGAGTAGGCAGCGCCAGTAGTAAGTAAGTAAACTGTGATAGCACCAAAGAGTTAATCAGTGTGATTTTTCCATAAATATACAAGTATTTACCCCATGATTGCAGAATCGTATCTATTTTTACAAACTTTTGCAAGCGTTGTTTATTACTTTTTTCTAAAGCATCCGAACAACTTGGGCAATACACTAATCTGTTTTTCAATGTCTGAATATGTTATTCCATGTATTTCTTTGGGCTAATAGCAGTAAAGACAAATTCAATGTTTCATCAATAATTAAAATAATACCTAAAATTCTAAATAAAATAGCTAAATGATCCTTGGTATGACCATCTTAAAACAATTCCATATGTTAGCATAGTAGATGGTGAGAGGTTAGCATGTCTTTAGGTATGATATTTCTGTGTCTGTAACTTTCTCACTCATCATTATTCACGATTCATAATCATGGTAGCATCCACAGTAATGTAGCAGTGTTTAGAAACATATTACATTCTTATTTACAATAAAAATAACGCCAAAATTACACAATACATTATTTACTATTCATTTCTATTGGGCACAATAGTCACTTCACCCCTACCTCCATCTACAAATTACCTCGACTAACCTGTACCCTCGCACATTGACTTGGTAACGGTACCCACTGTATATAGCCTCGTTAATTTATTTTATGTAACCTTTTTTTGTGCTACCTTTTGCTATTTTTTACTTTAGTTTATTTGCTAAATATTTTCTTAACTCTTTCTTGAACTGCAATGTTGGTTATGGGCTTGTAAGTAAGCATTTCACGGTAAGGTCTGCACTTGTTGCATTTGGCGCATGTGATAAATAAAGTTTTATTTGATTTTACTTATCTAATTAAAATATATTAGTGTTTTTCAAATTTTCAGTTTGACAGAGTATTTTGCTTAGATCGTTGACCAAAAATGACAATTATATCCATTTTAATCCCACTTTGTAGCACAACAAAATGTGGAAAAAGTCAGGGTGTGAATGCTTTCTGAATGCACATCTCCTTTAAATATTTATATATTTGGTTGCATGTCAACTAAACACAATTCAATATTACTTTTGTAATTCATTTACCTTTTAGGGATAGGGGGCAGCATTTTCACTTTGGATGAATTACGTGCCCATGGTAAACTGCCTCCTACTCTGTCCCAGATGCTAATATATGCATATTATTATTACTATTGGATAGAAAACAGTCTGAAGTTTCTAAAACTGTTTGAATTATGTCTGTGAGTATAACAGAACTCATAGGGCAGGCAAACTTCCAAACAGGAAGTGGAAATTCTGGGGCTGGTTGATTTTCAACTCATCGCCTATTCACACTTCCTACGCCTTCCACTAGATGTCAACAGTCAGTAGAACGTGGAATGAAGCCTCTAGTGTGATGTGGGACCGGATGGCAGCTATTTCAGTCACTGGTCTGGCAGAATGCCAGTTCCTGGTTATGCGGAGTAGTCATTATATCGCCTTGCGTTCCATTACTCTGTAGACAAAACAAATGCTCCGGTTGGAACATTATTGGATAGATATGATAATAGCATCCTGAAGATTGATTCTCTACTTAGTTTGACCAGTTTATTCGACCTGGAATATAACTTTTTGAAGTTTTCGTCCGAGTTCGCCTGGACCAGTGCCAGCTTTTGGACATGTGAACTAAACGTGCTAGCAAAAGTAGCTAATTTGACACTAGTCATGGACATTATGAAAGAAAACAATAATTTATTGCAGAACTAGGATTCCTTGCACTGCATTCTGATGAAAGATCATCAAAGGTAAGGGAATATTTACGATGTAATTTCGTATTTCTGTTGACTCCAACATGGCGGAGAAATATATTTTCTTCTGAGCGTCGTCTCAGATTATTGCATCGTATGCTTTTTTCGTAACGTTTTTTAAAAATCTGATACAGCGGTTGCATTAACAACCAGTGTATCTTTAATTATATGTAAAACATGTATCTTTCGTCAAAGTTTAGGATGAGTATTTATGTTATATGACGTGGCTCTCTGTAATTACTCTGGATATTTTGGAGGCATTTCTGAACATGGCGCCAATGTAAACCGAGATTTGTGGATATAAATATGCATATTATCGAACAAAACATAAATGTATTGTGTAACATGATGTCATATGAGTGTCATCTGATGAAGATTATTAAAGGCTAGTGTTTAATTTATCTCTAATTCTGCTTTTGTGCCTCTATCTTTGGCTGGGAAAAATGGCTGTGTTTCTTTGGATTTGGTGGTGATCTAACATAAATATATGTTGTGTTTTCGCTGTAAAACAGTTAAAAAATCAGACACGATGGGTTGATTACCAAGATGTTTATCTTTCATTTGCTGTATTGGACTTGTTATTGTGTGAAAGTTAAATATTTCAAAAAATATATTTTAGAATTTCCCGCGCTGCCTTTTCAGCGGTATGTTGGGGGGAATCCGTTAGCGGAACCTGTGTCCTAGACAGGTTTTAAATAGCCTAAAGTTGAGGCTATCTTACAAACTAATGTAACGTTCAACCTTAAAATGAGTAACACATCGATGTCCACATTGAGGTTACTGTAACTATTGAGGTTACTGTAACTCATCGCCCACCCCTTTTAATGCGACTATCCCAGGTGCTTCTCCCTCTATTTCCCCTGCCCCGCTACAAAGTTTCTCCCTGCAGGCAGTCACTGAATCCGAAGTGCTAGAGGAGCTCCTGAAACTTGACCCCCAAAAATCATCTGGGTCAGATGACCCTTTCTTCCTTAAGGTTGCTGCCCCTATCATCACCAAGCCTATCTCCGGCCTTTTTAACCGGTCTCTCCTTTCTTGGGAGGTTCCCATTGCTTGGAAGGCAGCAACGTTTCGTCCTTTACTTAAAGGGGGATATCAAGCTTATCCTACCTGTTATAGGCCTATTTCTATTCTGCCCTGTTTACCAAAAGTGTTGGAAAAACTTAGCAATAATCAACTGACTGGCTTTCTTGATGTCTGTAGTATTCTCTCTGGTATGCAATCTGGTTTCCACTCAGGTATGGATGTGTCACTGCAACCTTAAATGTCCTCAGTGATGTCACCATTTCCCTTGATTCTAAGCACTATTGTGCTGCTATTTTTATTGACTTGATACGGTAGACCATTCCATTCTTGTGGGCCGGCTAAGTAATATTGGTGTCTCTGAGGGGTCTTTGGCCTGGTTTCCTAACTACCTCTCTCAAAGAGTGCAGTGTATAAAGTCAGAAGATCTGCTGCCTCAACCACTGCCTGTCACATAGGGAGTACCCCAAGGCTGAATCCTAGTTCCCACGCTCTTCTCAATTTACATCAACAATATAGCTCAGGCAGTAGGAAGCTCTCTCATCCATTTATATGCAGATGATACAGTCTTAAACCCGTGTGTCCCTTCCCCAGATTGTGTGCTCTTCAACAAAGCTTTCTTAGTGGCCAACACGCTTTCTTTACCCTTCCCCTTGTTCTGAACACCGCTAAAACAAAGGCCATGTGGTTTGGTAAGAAGAATGCCCCTCTCCCCACAGGTGTGATTACTACCCCTGAGGGTTTAGAGCTTGAGGTAGTCATCTCATAAAAGTACTTGGGAGTATGGCTAAACAGTACACTGTCCTTCTCTCAGCACATATCAAAGCCGCAGGCTAAACTTAAATCTAGATTTGGTTTCCTCTGTCATAATCGCTCCTTTTTCACCCCAGCTGCCAAACGAACCCTGATTCAGATGACCATCCTACCCATGCTAGATTACGGAGACATAATTTATAGATCATTATGTAAAGGGTGCTCTCGAGCGGCTGTTCTTTACCATTTGGCCATCAGATTTGCCACCAATTCTCCGTATAGGACACATCACTGCACTCAATACTCCTCTGTAAACTGGTCATCTCTGTATACCCGCCGCAAGACCCACTGGTTGATGCTTATTTATAAAACTCTCTTAGGCCTCACTCCCCCCTATCTGAGATATCTACTGCAGCCCGCATCCTCCACATACAACACCTGTTCTGCCAGTCACATTCTGTTAAAGGTTCCCCAAAGCACACACATCCCTGGGTCACTCGTCTTTTCAGTTCATTGCAGCTAGGGACTGGAACGAGCTGCAACAAACACTCAAACTGGACAGTTTTATCTCAATCTCTTTATTCAAACACTCAATCATGGACACTCTTTCTGACAGTTGTGCCTGCTTTGTGTGATGTATTGTTGTTTCTACCGTCTTGCCCTTTGTGCTGTTGTCTGTGCCCAATAATGTTCATGCCATGTTTTGTGCTGTTAGCATATTGTGTTGCTACCATGTTGTTGTCATGTTGTGTTACTAACATGCTGTGTTGTCATGTGTTGCTGCCTTGCTATGTTGTTGTCTTAGGTCTCTCTTTATGTAGTGTTGTCTCTTTTGTCGTGATGTTATTTAATTTTACATTTTTAATCCCAGGCCCTGTCCCCGCAGGAGGTCTTTTGCCTTTTGGTAGGCCCTTGTTGTAAATAAGAATTTGTTCTTAACTGACTTGAAAAAATAAAGTAGATGCTTATTCATGGTTTCCTCGCGCGTAAAGGTGGTCGAATTATGAAGGCGTTAAGTCAAAGTCCGAATATGGCATAATACATTTATTTATTTGATCTCCACCACAAACAAATAGCGAATGAATATCATGCTATTCCCATGCTTAAATTCAAGGTCAGAATATGCATAGAGAGAAAAGGGCATAAAAAATGCTTAACTCAGGTCGGATTTCCCCCCTATATGATTACATAAGGATACATTTTTTTATTGTATTTATTTAACCTTTATTTAACCTCTAGTGACTCCCCATCCCGTGAACGGGACCGTTGTCATCATCTGACACTAATTAGCATAACGCAACAGACATAAATATTCCTAGAAAATATTCCTATTCATGAAAATCACAAATGAAATATATTGAAACACAGCTTAGCATTTTGTTAATCACCCTGTCATCTTTTTCAAAATATGCTTTACAGCCAAAGCTAGACAAGCATTTGTGTAAGTTTATCAATAGCCTAGCATAGCATTTTGTCCAGCTAGCAGCAGGTAACTTGGTCACAGAAATCAGAAAAGCAATCAAATTAAATTGTTTACCTTTGATGAGCTTCGGATATTTTCACTCACGAGACTCCCAGTTAGATAGCAAATGTTCCTTTTTTCCAAAAATAGTATTTTTGTAGGCGAAATAGCTTAGTTTGTTCTTCACATTTGGCTGAGAAATCGCCCGGAAATTGCAGTCACGAAAATGGCAAAAAATATTCCAAATTAGCTCCATAATATCGACAGAAACATGGCAAACGTTGTTTATAATCAATCCTCAAGGTGTTTTTCAAATATCTATTCGGTAATATATCCATCGGGACAATTCGTTTTTCAGTAGGACCGATTGGAGTAATGGCTCCCTCTGTATTTTACGCAAGAATCTCTCTGGGAGCATCTGGTGACCACTTGCACAATGTAGCCGCCTACGGTATTCTTCAACATAAATGTGTAAAACTACGTCACAATGCTGTAGACACCTTCGGGAATATGGAGAAAGAGTAATCTGGTTGATAGCCCATTCACTGCTCAATAGGGACACATTGGAACGCAGCGCTTTCAAAACATGAGGCACTTCCGGATTGGATTTTTCTCAGGCTTTCGCCTGCAACATCAGTTCTGTTATACTCACAGACAATATTTTTAGATGTTTGGAAACTTTAGAGTGTTTTCTATCCTAAGCTGTCAATTATATGCATATTCTAGCATCTTGTCCTGACAAGATATCCCGTTTACTAAGGGAACGTTTTTTTTTTCCAAAAATGAAAATACTGCCCCCTAGTCACAAAATGTTTTAATAGGATGTCGGTGGGCAGAGCCGGGAGGGTCGTCAGCGAAATGGCACACACCTGGGCTAGGGTGTGTCCCAGGATAAATGCACCTCTTCTCCACTCATTGGGGGGACTCTCGCCATGCAGACACTGATAGATTTTGGTCGTGGCTGTTTTCATTGGCACCTTTCAACAACCCGCATTATCACATTTATGCATGCAACCAACCACTCACTTACAGTACTGACTACACACACCATTGTTAATTGTATTTTGTTTACTTTAGTTAATAAATCTATTTTGTTATTCCTTATCTCCATGTTGTCTCCCTTTTTGTTATGAACTTTGAGCCGGTTCGTGACTAGTGGGGGCTCATCCGGGATCTTGAAGGTACTGTGTTTGGGAGAAAATGTGGAGTTAATGTTAAACTCTGTAGGTGCTTTGTTTACATTTTTTGTTACATCTTGTTTGAGTTGTAATGTTTTGTGCCCAGTATTGGTTACCTTTGTTTGTTTGGTAAACTTGCCACTGCGGTGGATAGTTGGTTGTGTGCTGCGTTGGAGAGAGTACATTGGTTAGTTTCCAAGCCCTTGCCCAGGCTGGAGACTCTTGATTTACTCACTGTTGGGACATCGGTCCGAGGAGGTGAGTACAGTCGGCTGTGTACCTCAGTGGGAGATTTGGGGAAGGTAGTGACACTTACTACCTGGAGCTATAGCCTTTTACCAATGTTAGGCATTTTGGAATATGTTGGGCATGGCTACTTTGTTTGTTATTTTTGTGTGGTGTCTGGACTGAGCAGTTGTCTCAGGGGCACATCCGTGGCTTGGGGGAATCTGCCAGTGTGCTGGGTGGTTTATTTCCTTGCCAGCTGGCTACAGTGTGTAATTACCCACTGCAAATCTGCACAAAGACCAGAGTTGAGTTACTGTAGGTTTTGGGGAAGCTCCATATATCTCTTTTCTCTTCTGTGGTGCCCAGTTGATTGTCACTTCTCTTGTGGTCTGGTGTGTTCAGCAGAGGGGAAGAGCGAGATTTGTTGTAATTACTTCTGACTATGGTGTCTAATGTAGACAAGTTCATTTGCTTTCCATCAGAGGAACTGTTAGAATTATGTAATAAAGAACAGCTGTTGAATATTGCTGAACACTACAAGGTTGAAATTAGTGATGACCTAATTTCATTTTTTGATGGTCATTATTGAAGGCCAATCTGATGGAGTGGTATTCTTGAAGTTACCACTGTGGCAGCCTCTGCTGAGGACTTGCAGTCTCCCCTGTAACGTTACATTGGCCGCTCCATCTTAGTCCTAGTAGTCTTTTTCAACAGCAGAAAGAACTGCTTCTGTTACAGCTAGAGCATGATCGTGAGAAGCTAGAGCATGAATGTGTCAAATCTGAAAAATAATTGGCATTTAAACAGGATTTGGAGTGTGCTAAAATCAAGCTTAAACAAGAGCGGCTAGAGCTGGTTAGGGAAGGAAAGCTCTCAGGGGAGAGTTTGCTCTGGGAAGGTGACCCAGATTTACCTAGGGGTCGTTCCTCTTTTGGTCATGTCCCAGACACATTTGATATTGTTGGGAACTTACGGTTCTTGCCTAAATTTAATTAGAAGGACCCTGAGACATTCTTTTTGTTGTTTGAGCATGTTGCTGACGCTAGGAGTTGGCCTGATTCTGACTGCACTTTAATGTTGCAGTGTGTTGACAGGTAATGCGCATGAAGCATATTTAGCTCTTAGTGTAGCCGACATTGTTAGTTATGATAAGGTTAAAATGGCTGTTACAGATTTACGAATTGGTCCCTGAGGCTTACCGCCAATGATTCAGAACTTTAAACAGGGATAATAAACACTCATGTTGAGTTTGCATGAGAATTATCTTAGCAGTTTAATCGCTGGTGTTCCTCCTCTGCAGTTATGACTTTCCAAGGGCTGTGTGATCTGGTTATGCTAGAGCATTTCAAGGACACAATCCCTGATCATATAGCCAGGTACATTAACGAACGAAAACTAAAGACTGTCACTGAAACTGCTGTTTTGGCGGATGAGTATGTTTTGACTCACAAAAGTGTCTTTGCAGAGCCCCGTATTCGGAGTGTGTGGGGGCTTTCGGTGAGATTTGGGCCTCGCTCACCAAGATACTTTGGTTCACGGGGAGAGTTTCATTCAACTAGGGTTGGAGCCTGACTCCCGTGGTAAAGCTGACTTTGGTCAAGACTTTCACTCCTGTCAAGGTTCGGGTCATTGGAAAAATGAATGTCCGGTTCTCAGGGATAGGGATAATTTCAGTACGTGCGCTTACGTTAGCTGTGCCTGTTCCACATCAGTTCAATGCCCAGGAGCATGTGAAAGTCCATACTGACTCAGACCATTTACCTTTCATTACGGAGGGTTTTGTGTCTATGTTACAAAGTAAGGACCTAGTGTCAGTGAAGATCCTGAGAGACACAGGTGCCTCTGAATTGTTTGTGTTGGAGTCTGTGTTACCCTTCTCTGCTGAGATTGATTCGGGGAATAGTGTTCTAATCAGGGTAATAGGTTTGAACACTGTCAGTTCCATTTCATAAACTGATGTTGGATTGTGGACTGGTGAAAGGTGAGGTTGTTCTGTGGGTGCGTCCTTCGTTGCCTATTGAGGGTGTCAATGTTATCCTTGGGAATAACTTGGCTGTTGAGCGTGTATAGCCTGTCGTGTTTTCATCTCCAGTAGTTTCTGCTAAACCGTAATTTGTAGGGATTCTTGATGAGTGCACAGAGTTTCCCGGAGGGGTTCTCTGCGTGTGCAGTGACTTGTTCTATTAGCTGTGGCGACCTGGTCACTGCACTGGCTAACAAGAATGCCACAAAGAAATCTGTCACTGTTATCCCGTTATCTGTACCCCACTCCGATTGAATCAAGGCGCAATGGGCTGACCCCACATTAGAGTTGCGTGACCAAATTGTGCCTGTGGAACATTTGGGAGATGTGGCTATTTTCTCCAAGAGGATGTCCTGATAAGAAAGTGGGTGTCTCATGGTAGTTGTTTTCCGGGGGAGGCGATTAGTCAGGTTGTTGTACCAGTTAAGCTTTGTGAGTTGGTGTTGACAACTTCCCACAACGAAGTTGCTGGACATATGGGTGTGATGAAAACCTACCATTGCATATTACGACATTTCTACTGGCCTAGGTTAATGGGGGATGTTTCTGAGTTCATCAACTTGTCACACCTGTCAATTAACCGGTAAACCTAATCAAGCTATTAAACCGGTACCACTGTTTCCTGTTCCTGTACCCAGCCAACCTTTTGAGTTTCTGATAATTGACTGCTGGTCCTCTGCCTCGTTCTAAAAATGGTATTAGTTACCTGTTCACTGCGTCAGACCACTAGGTTTCCTGCTGCCTATCCTCTCCGGTCTATCACGACTAAGTCTGTGCTAAAAGCTTTGACTCAGTTTCTCTCACTGTTTGGAATCCCTAAAGTCATTCAGAATGATAAAGGATCTAATTTCACCTCTAATCTGTTTGGTCAGGTTCTCCAACAGCTCCATATTAAACACAATTTGTCTAGCGCCTATCCAGCGCCTAGTCAAGGGGCGCTGGAAAGTTTCCATCAAACACGTAAGTCTTTGTTGAGCGCTTATAGTATGGAGATGGCGGAGGGGTTTCCTTGGTTACTGTTAGTCACTAGGGAGGTTTCACAGGAGAGCACGGGTTTCAGTCCAAATTACCTTATTTGGACATAGGGTGCGTGAACTTCTATCCCCCTCAGTCCCTGTTATCTTATGTGTGTGATTTCTGGCGACGCCTGTACGCCGCTGGTGAAATGGCAAAAGAAAAGCTGTCATCTTCACAGGAGAGGATGAAGGGCATATTTGATTGGCGAACTGAGCCTTGTCACTTTAGTCCAGGTGACCAGCTTCCTGCTCTGCTGCCAATTGTTGGTTCTCCTTTTCAAGCAAAGTTTCAAGGTCCATATACGGTTGTGCGCCAGTACACTGAGCAAAACTATCTCGTTGCCACTTCCGAATTTAGAAAGCACACCAACTGTGCCATGTACATTTGTTAAAACCCTATTAGGCACGTTCCTCTGAGGCTGAACAGTGGGAGCCTACAGAGGACGGTAAACCTGTTCTTTTGGCCGATACCATTAATTCGCTGGGTTCTTGTCATGCTAGGTCCGTGCATGAGGAGGAAGATGTTCCTGGTCCCGATGATTGCATACTGCAGGGAAGATTGAAAAAATTCAGACACTGGATATTTTAGACAGCCCTGTCCTACATTGACATAACCTGAAAGGCCGCTCAGCAAGGAAGAAGCCACTGCTCCAAAACCGCCTGAAAAAAAGCCAGAGTACGGTTTGCAACTCACATGGGGACAAATATCGTACTTTTTAGAGAAATGTCCTCTGGTCTGATGCAACAAAAATAGGACTGTTTGGTCTTAATAACCATTGTTACGTTTGGAGGGAAAGGGGAGTGGCTTGCAAGCCGAATACACTGTCCCAACCGTGAAGCACTGGGGTGGCAGCATCATGTTGTGGGGGTGCTTTGCTGCTGGAGGGACTGGTGCACTTCACAAAATAGATGGCATGAGGCAGGAAAATTATGTGGATATATTGATGCAGCATCTCAAGACATCAGTCAGGAAGTTAAGGCTTGGTCGCAAATGGGTCCTCCAAATGGACAATGACACCAAGCATACTTCCAAAGTTTTGGAGAAACGGCTTAAGGACAGCAAAGCCAAGGTATGGGAGTGGCCATCACAAAGCCCTGACCTCAGTCTCATAGAAAATTTGTGGGCAGAACTGAAAAAGCGTGTGCGAGCAAGGAGGACTACAAACCTGACTCAGTTATGCCAGCTCTGTCAGGAGGAATGGGCCAAAATTCACCCAACTTATTGTGGGAAGCTTGTGGCCGCCTACCTGAAAAATTCGACCCAAGTTAAACAATTTAAAGGCAATGCTACCGAAAACTAATTAAATGTATGTAAACTTCTGACCCACTGGGAATGTGATGAAAGAAATAAAAGCTGAAATAAATAATTCTCTCTACTCTTATTCTGACATTTCACATTCTTAAATTAAAGTGGTTATCCTAACTGATCTAAGACAGGGAATTTTTACTTTGAATAAATGTCAGGATTTGTTAAAAACTGAGATAAATGCAGTTGGCTAAGGTGTATGTAAACTACCGAATTCAACTGTAGGTAAATTTGAAATTTGTTTGGAGAAGAGGATTTTTTTTAACCTTTATTTAACTAGGCAAGTCTTATTTTCAATGATGGCCTAGGAACAGTGGGTTAACGAAGGGCTATATAAATACATTTGATTTGATTTGATGTTGACCTTCATTAATAGCTGTGCCATTATTCAGAAATGTAATTGTATGCCCTTATAATTTGCAGGGATGAAATTTGGAGACAGGTTTTTCTCCATTTTATAGAAACAAAATGTATCATGTTAAATAATAACCACCTTCAGTAATACCCACACACATATATAACTGCCACTTTAGTGTTTGTTTCCTTCAATTTGTAGCCTACGTTTTGCATAATTTCTCACTTTTAAAAACTTTTTTTCCTCTGACTTGTCCGTGTAGTTGTTTCTGAGGGTTGTTGTTAGTAATAGTGGATCATATTAGGCTAATGTTGTGCAATAATTTGGGACATGTAGCCTATTTGAATTATTAGATCACACAAAGTGGTTCACGATGTCATACAGTTCCATGATTAGTGAGGATTAGGATATATTCATTGGGTTATTGTTCAAACCCTATTGTACACTTTTCACATTCCAATGTTTCATGCATAGAACTTTCAGGATGAATCAAACCACTATATTTTTGATTCATCAATATATTTCATAAGGCTTCCCAACCCTGTTTTTTATGATTCATACATTCATTCATAACCCTAAAATGTGCCTAAATAATCTAGATGATCAGAGTATTTTTAAATCTACCAGCTGGTGATAAAACGGAGACGAATATGCATATATTTCAACGGCTTTCTTTCATTGATCCCTATATTTTTAACCTGTTCTCTGTATGTATTCTAGTGAGTCTGGCGCCAAAAATGTTATTAAAGGTACACCGTATTTAAAGGGATGGCTTAAGATGAATGTCCTGAAAATCCTATTGAATGCAAACTCCATGAGAAAATATTTTGGCCAGCAAGTGGGAGGGTATTCAGAGGTTGAATTAAAATGATTTAGCGTGCGCAAGGGAACCACACCTACAAAGCCTGTTACTAACCTGCATAAGGTAAGTCAATATCAACTACGGAGAAGTGTGTAGGAAAGGAATGCGTAGAAAGGCATACAGTCTGAATCGCGCCCGTAAAGCACGTATGTTCAAGATAACATGCATGTCTTCACAAGTCTGTGGAGATATTCACAGTTGCTGTAATAATCTTAATGTAATCTTAACTGAAATCTCAGTGATAAAGCATTAATCTGACATTGTATTGCCATTCTTTGCTGGGCTTTTAAATGGTTGAAATTGCAATAATACACATTTGGGTGACAACTAAACAACATCTGACCATGATTTTCCATTGGAATTTGGTGGTGCTTTTAGATAGTTGAAAGCATAGTGATAACTCATTAGAAATGTAACTAATTATTGGCTGTCATTTTGAGTGGTAGGTTGTAATCTCATTGATCAAAATCTCAACCAAATATTACACAATTATACACGTTGAAATGACATGGTATCTATCAAATGGGCACACCAAGACACACATCTAAAATATGTTTGATGGTAACCCAAAAAGGGCTGTGATTCTTATTCTTACAGACAGTCTTAAGTAAACAAGCGTCCAATATCTGAGAACCTCACTGCCTCTAATAATGTCAATGCTGCATCCCCCCTCAGGAGCTAGATTTGAAATATTCATAAGGGATGTTTTGAACTGCATCTGAAGTCAAATAATGGTAAGTGAGTCAGAGAGCAGAGGGGCTGTACAGTGTCAGTGTTTGCTGTGCCTCGTAATCAGGTTTAATAAATAATAACAACAGTAGGGTCCCGACCCCACTCTCGCCGTGCTCCAGTTGAAATGAAAGGGAAACATTTTGTATGTCGCCCATTAAACACAGGGCCATTGGCATCATCTACCCAGACACTACTCCGATTTAAATTGTTGCCCCATAGAGCCTTCACAGGCTTTTAAAAAGTGAATTGTTTGGTCCCATCTCCCTGTGTCAGAAACAAGACGTAACCTTTCAGCACCAAGTGTGAATTATTAAATTGGTGACAGTTTTTTGGTCCAGTTGTTTCTCTAATGGGTGCCATTGCTTTGGTCTGTAACAGTGTTTAGCGACATATAAATGTATGTATGACTCAGTGGACATTTTATGTAATTTAATTCCTCGCAAGCTTGAGTTTTAACAGACCATGGAAATGGTCAATTATTGAAATGAATGGAATTGTTTGATTTGCTGATATTGTTGGTCTGGTTGGTTGATTAGCTTTTCAACTTTGCTATTTATATCTGTAGATTAACTTTTCAACTTTGTTATTTATATTTAGTAAGGCCTTTTGTTCAACCAAAACAGCATTTGTTATTCTTGATTAAAGAGCAACTGCCTTTAAAAAGCAACTAATCCCTTTGAAAATGTCCTGTGTGGCAGAAACAGTCAGAAACAGTTATTCTAGTGTCAAAATTGACTACAAAGTGTAAATAGGATAATTTTGGTCAAAAAGTCAGTCTTGTCTAAAAACAGATTTTGGATTATCCATAAATCACAACGGGTAAATAAAAATTGGGTTATGATTTGATGATGTCCATTTGCCCACTAACATGGGGTGAATTGCTGTGGTGATTGCTCTCTATCCAATAGCACTGACAGTGCGACAGACCTGTTCAGTAGCTCCGTTGTCCATTTTTTTACTTGAGAAATACTGCACCAAACACCTTAGTTAAATGTAAAATTGCACAGCTAAAACATCCTCTGCAAAAATGTCAAAATTAATGACAGATTAATTTAGTTATCTTAGATTAATTCTGGGGATTTTGAAGAAGTGAAATAGGCTTCCGCATCTTCAGTGTCTCATGGGGGACAAACATAATTAACCAAACAGGGAATCGGTCAGGAAACACAACTCCAAGACTGAAATCTCGTTTTTCTAATGTGCAATAGAAAAACAGCTGTGCCAATCGGTGTGTTCAGTGGCTCTTTAATGGTGTAACCAGACTTGACTTTTATAGGCCTACAAAAGCACATTTGCATAATTTAATTCAGGTCAAAAAAGTACTAGGTCAGATTTCCTGTTTTGGCTTATTTGTTGTATTTTATTTCCCATTGAAAGAAAGTGAAAATATTAAGAAAATATTTCACTCAAAAGGTATAGCATATTTTGTGCTCCCTCTAATGGCTCTCACTGGATGACCAGATAGAATTCTGTACTTATACAACATTGACAGGTGACAGGTGACTGTCTCAATCTGACCTCAAGTTCCTTTCTTCCTATTTTTCCATCTACAGGGGGAGACATCACTCCATCCAAGACTGCATCCAATCGTATGACAGCTGTCTTACAACAGCCTGGCAGGGGGTGGTGTGAAATCACAACCTGATGGAGTGCACCACAGAATCACAATCACTTCAGTAGTTCCTCAGTCAAAGCACCACAGATTTATGGGTGCAACGCCATATATGGTGGAACCAATGGAAATCACAATTTTTGATGTATAGAACACAGAAAAAGGCATTGTAGAACTCTAACTCTAGTTTAATAAGAGCCCATTAACAATGTTAAATGTTCCAAATGTGTCACGTTCTGACCTTAGTTCCTTTGTTTTGTCTTTTGTTTTATAACGGTCAGGGCGTGAGTTGGGTGGGTTGTCTATGTTAGTTTTTCTATGATTTTCTATTTCTGTGTTTGACCTGATATGGTTCTCAATCAGAGGCAGCTGTCAATCGTTGTCCCTGATTGAGAACCATATTTAGGTACCCTGTTTTCCTTAGTTTTTTGGTGGGTGTGTTTCCGTATGAGTATTTGGGCCACACGGTACTGTTTCGGTTTTCGTTTTGTTCACATTGTTTTGTATTTCAGTGTTCAGTTCGTTTTGAATAAATCATCATGAACACTTACCACGCTGCGCTTTGGTCCGATCCTTCTTTCACCTCTGAATGCCGTTACAGAACCACCCACCAAAAAAGGACCAAGCAGCGTGGTAACAGGGAGTAGCAGCAGGAGCAGCGATCACAGGACTCCTGGACATGGGAGCGAGATCTGGACTATGTCACAACCTGGGAGGAGATAGACAGGTGGTCGGCCGACCCAGGGAGAGTGCCGGAGCCCGACTGGGATTCTCTGGAGCAGTGTGAGGAGGGATACCGGCGAATGGAGTTGGCACGACGATCAAGGAAGCCGAGAGGCAGCCCCAAAAATGAATAGGGGTTGGCACACGGGGAGTGTGGCGAAGGCAGGTAGGAGACCTGCGCCAACTTCCCGTGCTTACCGGAGAGAGAGAGGGACCGGGCAGGCACCGTGTTATGCCGTGAGGCGCACGGTGTCCCCGGTGCATGTGCATAGCCCGGTGCGGTACACCCCAGCTCCCGGCTAGAGTGGGCATCGAGCCAGGTGCCATGAAGCCGGCTCAGCGCATCTGGTCTCCAGTGCGTCTCCACGGGCCGGTGTACATGGCACCAGCCCTACGCATGGTGTCCCCGGTTCGCCAGCACAGCCCAGTGCGGGCTATTCCACCTCGCCGCACTGGCCTGGCTACAAGGAGCATTCAACCAGGTAGGGTTGGGCAGGCTCGGTGCTCGAGACCTTCTGTGCGCCTTCACGGTCCGGTCTATCCGGTGCCACCCCCCCCCCCCCCCCCCCCGCACCAGGCTGTCTCTCCGTATTCTGCCTACAGGTGCTCCCGCCTGTCTAGCGCTGCCAGAGCCTTCCTCCTCTCCAGCGCTGCCAGAGTCTCCCGTCTGTCCCGAGCTGCCGGAGTCTCCCGTCTGTCCCGAGCTGCCGGAGTCTCTCGTCTGTCCCGAGCTGCCGGAGTCTCCAGTCTGTCCCGAGCTGCCGGAGCCACCAGGAGCTGCCAGAGCCGCCTGTCATGCCGGAATCGCCCTTCTCTCCGGAGCTGCCGGAGTCTCCCGCCTGTACGGCGCTGCCGGAGTCTCCCGCCTGTGCGGCGCTGCCGGAATTTCCCGTCCATTCGGGACCCATGGCTAGAGGCGGAGGTCGGCGGCGTGGTCCGCCGCTCGTAAGAGGCCACGGGGGCGGTTGAGGAGGCGGACAAAAACTGTGGTGAAGTGGGGTCCATGTCCCGCGCCAGAGCCGCCACCGCGGACAGACACCCACCCAGACCCTCCCCTATAGGTTTAAGTTTTGCGGCCGGAGTCCGCACCTTTGGGGGGGGGGGGGGAACTGTCACATTCTGACCTTAGTTCCTTTGTTTTGTCTTTTGTTTTAGTATGGTAATGGCATGGGTTGGGTGGGTTGTCTATGTTATTTTTTCTATGATTTTCTATTTCTGTGTTCGGCCTGATATGGTTCTCAATCAGTGGCAGCTGTCAATCGTTGTCCCTGATTGAGAACCATATTTAGGTAGCCTGTTTTCCTTTGTGTTTTGTGGGTGGTTATTTTCAGTCTTTGTGTCTGCACCAGACAGAACTGTTCGGTTTTCACTTTGTTGTTTTGTAAATTGAAGTGTTCAGTTTGGATTATTATTAAATAAGATGAACACTAACCACGCTGCGCTTTGGTCCTCTCTTTCCCAAGACAGCCGTTCCAAAATGCTGCACCAAATATGGACGCCGGAAGCACCCACCACGGAATACTGCTTTAAAAAGGAATGTAATTGGAAGTTGTACTACTTATAGTTCTTAGTGGTAAAATACTTAGTGGTGTTGGATTTTTGGGGTTTTTTCTCAGAGTCCATGGGGAGTATCATAACCATCGTACACTGCACTGAGCCTACAGCCTTTCCTGTCCTCAACCTGACAATGAAGTCAGAGGAAATAAGCCAACGTCAATCAGTGTCTTCCATAGCTGACAACAGGAGGTAGAGTGGAGGGTTTTTTCCTCCTTCGATGTCAGAGTCTGAATTTAAATTTGTCCTTTCACTTTCATCCTCCGCAGAGGGTTGAATCGTCGCCCAGGGCACCTCTCCTCTCTCACCAGGAATCCTTCTCTCTCTCCCTGTCTCCCTCTCACCACTTCATTTCCCAAAAATAGGCAGTTATTGTAAATCATTGGGTTGTGTCAATTAGTTGGCAACATGGTATGACAATAATCAATCCACCCTTCAATCCCCTATCGCACAAAATGTTAAAAGACAGCAAAGAGGACATATTAGTCTGAAAAACACCCTTGCAGTATGCTTGAGAATAATAATCAAGTTTAGGAGATGTTGCTAAAGGAATGGCCCCATTGAGAAACAATATATGTGACTCAAACCTGCTTATTTGGGAGAAATGCCTTCTAGAACATGTGAACTTTCATGTGCCTTAATTGCAAACGTGTATGCCATCTGTAAATATGAATACAATTGTTAAATTATGAGCCTAGTTGGTTTAGCCATGGAAAAAAACCACATCCTGCCGGCTAGCCATGATTGGCTGAGATAAAGAGTGGGCTGGACATGCTGAGAGATGAGTTCGGATTGGTCTGCCATGTAGCATGCTTCTGTCAATAACATGAACTGGTTAGTATGTGTAGGTAGTAATTTCTAACACAGCTTCTTTTTTTAAGATATCACGTAGTAGAACTGCATAAGTGTTGTTCTCCACTTTCTGGAAGACCAAGTTTTGAAATCAATAGAATTAGTATGATAACTAAGGAGCTGGAGATAATTCTCACGTTTGATTGCAAATATGCAGAAGGAGTCGAAAAGAGAACACTGTTGTACAAAACACCTATCTACGGATTGCATCTTCAAACCAAGGGAAACCATGGCATCCGTGACAGAGAGGGTGAGGCATCCATCCATGTATATGCGTAAGATAGTCTAGCTAGCTACATTTTCAGATAGTACACGTTTCAAATTTTTCCAGAAAGACATTTTTTATTTCAAGTTAAAGTGTACTGTTAGCTAGATAGCTAGCTAACATTAGCTGGCTGGCTCTCTAGCTATCGTTACATGTATGATCTGTGTAGTAATATTATTCGTATCTCAGAGCCATTTGCATTGCTAGTGATAGCCTAATTTTAGCAAGCTAACATTGAACCTGGTTGGTTACCTGCAGATTGGTTCATTGTTTAGATAGATAGCTAGCAAGCTCCGTGTCTAATCAAAAGACTCCACTATGCAAGTAAACATTTTAATGAATGTTCATGATGTCACTGCGACAACTGTCGATAAACGTAGCTGGTAAATTCGCTCTGGCTATCTACTCCGATTTCAGAGCATTCTCATCTGAGTGTGCCAGAGCGCAGAATAACTGACAAATTTATGAATGCTCAACACCCGTTAAAGATGGCCGGTGTTAGTAAACGTTGGCAAAAAATCTAATGAAATTGTTGCTAGCAGCACAGATGCAGTGACCAACGCTCTGGATAACATAAAAACATCCCAACCAGCTCTGCTAGGGTGAGTAAAATGGTCTGAGTGAGCCGTTCTCTCATTTGTGTCTCTATGTAGCTAACAAGCTAGCCAATGTTAGCCAGTTAGCTTGACTGCTGTTAAGTCATAAAGCTTGAATCAACCAAACACCTTGGCCAGAGTGTCTGAAATTACAAACGTACAATCTGATAACACTCTGAGTTTAGGAACGGCCAGAAAACACTCTGGCAATACAGATTTACGATCACACCCGTAGTATAAACCAGCCTTTAGTCCTGAAATCCTTGATTGTTTAGTACATGGCCTTACATCTGAATCCTTAAAGAGATGGGTGGGGTTAAAGCTTAAGAGGGTGTGCTTTTACAAGTTTATCAACTTTCAAAGCAAAATTACTTTCCCATTGTTCCTCAACTGTAATGTATGATATACCATTTTCTAGCTCTGAGTCTCTACTTTTATCCAAAATAAAAAAACACCATTTAAGATTTTACTACACAAGACCGAATCGAGCCGGTAGGTCACATATCAGAACCTGCTATTGTTTTAAAAAGGCCTCCAGCGAACCATTTGTTAGCTGAATACCAGCCAAAACAATTGGTGAGAGGAGGCTACGCAGTCTAATTGTTTAATCTTAAACAATGACAGTCAGAATTTGATTAAGCTTCTGCCTATGAGGGCCTGTGATTTAATAGCACGAAAGGGCAGGGATAATTTGCATTGATTATGTCACAGTCCTGTTACACAGACCAAATCCCAGGGAATTTACTTCAGTTCCAGAACCCTAATCTTTTTTAACCATCCTGCAGAAATGAAGGCGAGAGTGGTCGATATGCCGTCGACTTATTTTACGTGGGGGCCACTGCACTCCTTATCGCACTCCCCAAAGGCATTGACAGAGGAATTTATCTGCACAGCCACTATCTACCCAGACAAGAATAGGACCATTTGAGTTTCCCTTGCCTCACTTGGCTTTGGCAGTATTGATGAATTTATCATAATGTGTTCTGTCAAAAGAACCAATCACTCCTGCTTCACATCTTTTTAAACACAGATTGGATCATATATCGATCAAACGCCCTTTCTGCACATACACCCTTGATGGGTGAGTGAAGGAATGTCTATTCATAAGCTGATTTTTTTTGTTTCCCTTTAACTTAATTAATTAATGTATCCTCATTAACTTCTTGGTGATGGGGGCAGTATTTTCACGTCCGGATGAAATGCATACCAAAATTCAACTGCCTGCTACTCATCCCCAGAAGATAAGATGTGCATATTATTAGTAGATTTGGATAGAAAACACTCTGAAGTTTCTAAAACTGTTTGAATCGTGTCGGTGAGTAAAACATAACTTATTTAGCAGGCGAAACCCAGAGGACAAACCATTCAGATTTTCTTTTTGAGGTCACTCTCTTTTCAATAAGTTTTCATTGGGAATCCAGATTTGTAAGGGACCTTCTTGCAGTTCCGATCGATTCCACTGGATGTCAACAGTCGTTAGAAATTGGTTGATGTTTTTCCTGTGTAATGAAGAAGTATGGCCATCTTGAACAAGGGTCACTTGAAGTGTACTGTTAGATAGAGGCGCGTGACCAGAAAGCTAGCTACAGTTTGTTTTCCTCCTGTATTGAACACAGATCATCCCGTCTTCAATTTTATCGATTATTACAGTAAAAAAATTCCTAAAGTTGTATTACAAAAGTAGTTTGAAATGTTTGGCAAAGTTTACAGTTAACTTTTGAGATATTTTGTAGTTACGTTGCGCTAGATGGAACCGGTGTTTTACTGGATCAAACACGCCAAGCAAATGGACATTTTGGATATATATCAACAGAATTAATTGAACAAAAGGGCCAATTGTGATGTTTATGGGACATATTGGACTGCCAACAAAATAAGCTTGTCAAAGGTAAGGCATTAATTATATTTTTATTTCTGCGTTTTGTGTCTCGCCTGCAGGGTTGAAATATGCTTCTCTTTATTTGCTTACTATGGTACTATCCTCATATACTAACATTGTTTGCTTTCGCAGAAAAGCCTTTTTGAAATCTGACTTGTTGGCTGGATTCACAATAAGTGTAGCTTTAATTTGCTATCTTGCATGTGTGATTTCATGAAAGTTTGATTTTTATAGTAATTTATTTGAATTTGGCGCTCTGCATTTTCTCTTTCTTTTGGCCAGGTGGGACGCTACCGTCCCACATATCACAGAGAGGTTAAAAGTGAATAGTTACTTAGTTCCTGTCCGACCCAGTATGTGATCTGCAGCTTAAAGGGGTCGACACACTTTAAGGCAGTGGTCAAATGCGCCGAATACAACAGGGGTTGACCTTACAGTGAAATACTTACTTACAAGCCCCGAACCAACAATGCAGTTATGAATAAATACGAATAAGAAATAAAAGTAACAATTAGTCAAAGAGCAGCAGCAAAATAACAATAGCGAGATTATATACAGGGGGTACCGGTACAGAGTCAATGTGCAGGGGCACCGGTTAGTCGAGATAATTGAGGTGAAATGTACATGTAGGTAGGGTTATTAAAGTTACTATGCATAGATAATAACAGAGAGTAGCAGCAGCATAACGTGGGGGGGGGGGGGGGGGGGGGGGGGGGCTTGCCATGCGGTAGCAGAGAGAAAAGTCTATGACTAGGGTGGCTGGGGCCCTTGACAATTTTTAGGGACTTACTCTGACACTGCCTGGTATAGAGGTCCTGGATGGTAGGAAGCTTGGCCCCGGTGATGTACTGGGCCAAAAGCACTACCCATTGTAGAGCCTGGCGGTCGGAGGCCAAGCAGTTGCCAAACCAGGCAGGGATGCAACCAGCTGCTTTCGCAGCTGTAGAACCTTTTGAGGATCTGAGGACCCATGCCAAATATTTTCAGTCTCCTGAGGGGGAATAGGTTTTGTGGTTCCCTCTTCACGACTGCCTTGGACCATGTTAGTTTGTTGGTGATGTGGACAACAAGAAACTTGAAGCTCTCAACCTGCTCCACTGCAGCCCCGTCGATGAGAATGGGTTTGTGCTTGGTCCTCCTTTTCCTGTAGTCCACAATCATCTCCTTTGTCTTGATCACGTTGAGGGAGAGGTTGTTGTCCTGGCACCACACGGCCATGTTTCTGACCTCCTTCCTATATGTTGTCTCGTTGTTGTCGGTGATCAGGCCTACCACTATTGTGTAATCGGCAAACTTAATGATGGTGTTGGAGTCGTGCCTGGCTGTGCAGTCAGGAGTGAACAGTGAGTACAGGAGGGGACTGAGGACGCACGCCTGAGGGGCCTCTTTGTTGAGGATCACAGTGGCGGATGTGTTGTTTCCTATCCTTACCACCTGGGGGTGACCCGTCAGGAAGTCCAGGACCCAGTTGCAGAGGGAGGTGTTTAGTCCCAGGGTCCTTAGCTTATTGATGAGCTTTGAGGGCACTATGGTATTAAAGGCTTTTTTCTCTTCTTTTTTATTTATTTGATGCTTCTGAATCCTCTGCATCTGCCTATGACGCACGTCCACATCAGCGGTGAAAGGCAGTAGTGTAAAGTACTTAAGTACTGCTTAACCCTTGTCTAGTCTTAACATTCTGTGAACTACCCTTGTCCTCATGGTCAAAAATTACCCGCCTTCACTAAACCCCTAAAATAAAGCAGCTTAATTGAATTTTAAACTCCAATTTTATTTTGCATGAAGAAAAAACCTGTCATTCATCACAAACTTTGTGAATATCTGGATTTTAACTCTTCACAATGCATAAAGACTACATTTAATCAGTGAATACCACTCGACTAACCGGTGCCCCTGCACATTGACTCTGTACCGGTACCCCCTGTATATTTTGCAGACTCCATCAGGTTTTCTTCCAGAATGGTCCTGTATTTGGCTCCATCCATCTTCCCTGTCCCTGCTGAAGAAAAGCAGGCCCAAACCATGATGCTGCCACCACCATGTTTGACAGTGGGGATGGGGTGTTCAGTGTGATGAGCTGTGTTGCTTTTACGCCAAACATAAAAAAAAAACAGTTTTTGATTTGTTAAAAAAGTTTGAAATATCAAATAAATGTCATTCCACTTCATGATTGTGTCCCACTTGTTGTTGATTCTTCACAAAAAAAATACAGTTTTATATCTTTATGTTTGAAGCCTGACATGTGGCAAAAGGTCGCAAAGTTCAAGGGGGCCGAATACTTTCGCAAGGCACTGTAATTGTTTTCTTTACTAAAGTAGAGGTGTATTATTGTTATTATTGCTAAAGGTACTGCATAGGTGTAAACATTAAATATTTTGCACTTGTTTAGCCTAAGAAAGTAGCAGAAATGTGTAGAAAGTAGTTTTGAATGCATTTTATTGAAGGGAAACAATAACAGTCTTGAACGTTTTTGGCAACATAGTGCTATATTGTTATATGCTGTACAATGAGGAATTCAACTACAAAATACTGGTCTCCTCCCATTTTTTAAAACTATTGCCCCAACCCACAAGGTGTATAAACAACAACGAATAAGAATAAAATAGGATAATAGATACAAAATATGAAGAACACAAATCAATCAACTCTAATTAGCACATGTAGGACAGTATGCAAGTGTGTGTGAATGGACTTTGCAGATTTTGTATTTCTCACATGTGCAGCACATATTATTTGTTTTACAGTCCTTCTTTGGGGGGCAGAATTAGCATCTCCTCCTCTTGCCTGCCCCAGCTGCAGCCTCAGGTGGATCAGGACAAGATTCAGCCCCCTGAACAGCTTTCGCAAGCCCTGCAGAGGCTGCTGTGTGTGTTTGTGATGATTTTTTTTCGATGGCTGGTGTGATGAACCTGTAGAATGTTGAGGCGATGTCCTGGGCATGGGAAACTGCATGTATTGTGGGCCCTGGGGTCATCCTTATGACATTTTGCACTGCCATCCTGCCCTGGTTGTCATATGGTGACAAGGACCATGTTATTTTGCTGTTCTTTGACAAAAATGTCTCTCTTCAGCTTGGGGGATTTCTTCTTCATCTGAAGATGACACATCATGCTCTGGGTTGTATTCTTCCCCATCTTATTCTTCAGATACCTCCCTCTCTTCTAAATCATTGTTCTCTTGTTCTTCCTGGACATCTGAAAAAATCAGATCTACGACCTGTTGGGCACTAAAACTTGCACTCACGGCTTCAGCAAAGAGAGCACTGGGGGGACTGTCATCTGCAGCACCTTTATAGACTCTGACTGAATTCCCCATTTGTAAACAATGCTTTCAAGAAATTTTTATTTTGTCATGTGTGGGGTCATGGAGGGGAGATGCTGCACATGCACAATAACGTTTTAGTTTGTGTGTGTGTGTGTGTGTGTGTGTATTTGGTTTTGTGGTGTGTAAATTATTTTATAACTTCCAGGTAAAAAAAAATACCCTAAAACAATCTTTGTACCCTGGTGGTGTACAGCTTTCATGGAAATATGAACAAAGGCGATGTTTCACTTTTTCTTATGTTGTGGTCACTCTAGGAAAGTTGGAGTTTTCTCTGCTGTTAAACATAGTGGCGAGTCATTTTTTACCCTTAAGTTGTTTTTTGGGGTATCTGGACTTTACTTTGCTATTTATATTTTTGGGAACTTTTACTTTACTGCATTCCTAAAGATACTTACTTACTCCATACATTTTCTCTGACACCCAAATGTGCTCCTTACATTTTGAAATGAAAATGGTCCAATTCACACACTTATCAAGAGAACATTCCTGGTCATCCCTCATGCCTCTGATCTGGCGGACTCACTAAACACACATGCTTCGTTTGTAAATTGTCTCAGTATTGGAGTGTGCCCCTGGCTATCCATCAATAAAATAAAAAAATAATATATTGTGCCATCTGGTTTGCTTAATATAATGAAGTTGAAAAATGATTTATACTTTTACTTTTGATACTTAAGTACATTTTAGCAATTCCGTTTACTTTTGATACTTAAGTATATTTAAAACCAAATACTTTTAGACTTTTACTCAAGTAGTATTTTACTGGGTGACTCACTTTTACTTGAGTCATTTTCTATTAAGGTATCTTTACTTTTACTCAAGTATGAATATTTTGTACTTTTTCCACCACTGGTTTAAGGTGACAGAGCCAGTGCGGTGTGTGAAAAATTGGTCTTCTCACATAATCATTTGTAGCATCCAAATAGTTTGTCCAACTATTATGACCTTTCTATGGAAAGATGAGAATTTCTCGAACATGATGGTGTTGCTCTACGACCCCCACAAGCATCTTGGGACTCATCTGAAGTTGGTACAGTTGATCTGCCAACTTCTGTCTGTAGCGTTCGACCAGTTTAGGCTACACACTTATATGACACCCTCAGTAGGAAGGTGAGACTTTCACCTTTCCACAGAGGGGTCCACTGTATCCGCCTATGTAACACTTCCGCAACAGCAGTAGAAGGTGACAGACCTAGAGTTTGTCAGACCATGAGACATCCCGATAATTGGTCTTCTTACAAAATCGTCTGTAGTGTCTGAACGGTTTGGCCTACTAATATGACCCCTCTGTGTAAAGGTGAGACTCTCACGAACGTGTGTTGATTGAAGAGGATGATTGAATTTAGAACAATAGTGTAATGATTATTTTATTATGCAAGGCTGGAAATGGTATATAATTTCCCATCGGAGAGTCAAATCAGACACCGAGTACATCATACAAATTGTGTCGTTCACAATGGAAAGCCGAACCAAACAAATGGACAGGTTTGCAAATACTGCAGAATTTAGATGAGTTGGAGTCGGCTGGAGGATTGGATACTGAGCTTTAAATCGACTTGCTGAAAAGTATTTGTCTGATTCTCATGTTGACTTCGAACCTCCGCCAACCATGCCTGAGCCCCGCCCCCAGCAAAAACCAGAACAGAGTCAACTGAGACAGTAATCCCAACTGCCACAGTGAGACAGGAGTCTGGGAGGGATGGCAAGGTTTGGGTAGAAAAGAGTGACGAGTTTATTTGACATGAAGATGTTGCAGCACGTCAGAGATTGGACTGCTGCTCATGCGCACAGAAAAGGAAACAGTACAATAAACGCTTTGAGTTAATCCATAGACATGTCCCATGTACCAAGCGTTTATTGCACTCTTGTATGTCCACGTAGCATATGCCAGAAAGAGCATGGATGTGGAGTTATTTGGGCCTGGTATGTATGGTTTGATTTTTCTGAGAGACCACCTGTGGCAGGTGCACACGAAAGAAAGCCCATGAAAACTGTGTCCAGTGCAACTGATTTGTTTGTGGGGCATGCTCACAGAAAGTCCTGAAGCTGTGTGCTTACTGTGGACCCAAAACATTGAGAAGACAAGATTGATTCTTGTGTAATGGCAAGGGTATAAGGGCAAAATACAGTGTCTGATACAATCAACAAATGAGTGTTTTTATATCTTGTCTTGAAAATATTTCCACAAATATTTATTTATGCAATTCATCCTTTACAATTGTTCATGCACTGTTGCTTTTGTTTAGGAATGTGGTAAATAATTTTACCTGCGCACCTGGCTGGTTCTATTATTATTATTATTATTATTATTATATTTTTTGTTTCTACTTTGTCAAAATAAGCTGTAACTGGACTTTATTAATTACTATAACTATATTACAAACCAAATTTACAAATAACGTTGATCAAATGGATTACACTGTAATGTTTTTGTGTAAGGGAAATGAAAACAGGCTATAAGCCTAAGTTTTTTTCTAGGACTTGGTAGAATTAAACAAAACATATCCATGACTCTATGTAAACAAATAACTTTTATTGTTATTTTTTTTATTGATATGGCCACCAATATTTCTTCATTCAATAAATCCTGTACAATAGTTTATGCACTATGTATCAAGTGCTGGTGCTTATGTCTGTGCACCTTGAGGGTTGATATGCATCTGCCACAGTTCCTTGTCTGCTAACAATTCCTCTTTTCTTATGGACAAACATTCTTCATCATTATACAGAGACAGGGTAAAATTCTGTTAGATATAGTCCCATCATTACTTTAAATATATACATCATTTAGTCATTATACATAAAATTCATAACAGTTCTCTAGCGGGTACTTATAGACTGAAAGACCAGGCAGTTCTACTGTTAACTAGCCTCTCAAAGCACTTCATTTCATGATGACAGAAGTGTGTGCCACGGGTCCATAGTCATTTACTTCAGTTACCTTCATTGTCTTGGGTATATGAACAATGGTGGACATCTTGAAACAAATGGGGACAACAGACTGGGATATGGAGAGATTGATATGTGAACCATTTCAGGTAACTAGGCGTATGTCGTGGGTCACTACTTCACATGAGAGCCATTTGAACATAATTTAAAAAAAATCAAAATATTTTTTTTGCATTAATGCCGCAGAAAAAGAGCGCAACCTTCCCGCTAGCCATGATTGGCTGAAATAGTGAGTGTACTGGACATGCCGAGAGATTTCGAGTTGGTCTGCCATATAGCAAGCTTCTGTCTATTTGAGCTGGTTGGTACGCATAGGTAATCCTCTATAACGCAGCTTTAAAAATATATATATATTGCTTAATAGAACTGCATAAGTGTTGCTCTCCACTTTTTGGAGGGCCGAGTTTTGAAATCAGTGGAATTAGAGTATGATAGCTAAGGAGATGGAGAAAACACCTGTCTCAGATTACATCTTGAAACTAAGGGCAACCACTGTATCCGTGACAGGGAGAAGCGTCCAACAATGATGTATAAGATAGTCTAGCTAGCTACATTTTCAGATATTATATGTTTCTATTTTTGACAAAGTTGTTTTATTTCAAGTTAAAGAGCACGGTGTCCCCGTTTCGCCTGCATAGCCCACTGCGGGCTATTCCACCTCGCCGCACTGGCAGGGCGACCGGGACCATTCAACCGGGTAAGGTTGGACAGGCTCGATGCTCAAGAGCTCCAGTGCGCCTGCACGGCCCGGTCTTTCCGTCACCACCTCCACGCACCAGCCCTCAGGTGGCAGCCTCCCGTACCAGGCTGTCTCTCCGGCCCATCCTTACAGGGGCTCCCTCCTCTCCAGCGCTGCCAGAGCCTTCCTCTCCAGCACCGTCTTGAGCCACCCGTCTGCCCAGCGCCGCCTGAGCCGCCCGTCTGCCCGGCGCCGCCTGAGCCGCCCGTCTGCCCGGCGCCGCCAGTGCCGCCCGTCTGCCCGGTGCAGCCAGTGCTGCCCGTCAGCCAGGGGCCGCCAGTGCCGCCAGTCAGCCAGGGGCCGCCAGTGCCGCCAGTCAGCCAGGGGCCGCCATTGCCGCCAGTCAGCCAGGGGCCGCCAGTGCCGCCAGGGGCCGCCAGTCAGCCAGGGGCCGCCAGTGCCGCCAGTCAGCCAGGTGCCGCCAGTGCCGCCAGTCAGCCAGGTGCCGCCAGTCAGCCAGGGGCCGCCAGTGCCGCCAGTCAGTCAGGGGCCGCCAGTGCCGCCAGAAAGCCAGGGGCCGCCAGTGCCGCCAGTCAGCCAGGGGCCGCCAGTGCCGCCACTCAGCCCAGAGGCGCCAGAGCCCCTCAGCCCAGAGGCGCCAGAGCCCCCGCCCCTCTGCCCAGAGCCCCCGCCCCTCTGTCCCGAGCCGCCGCCCCTCTGTCCCGAGCCGCCGCCCCTCTGTCCCGAGCTGCCGCCCCTCTGTCCCGAGCTGCCGCCCCTCTGTCCCGAGCTTCCGCCCCTCTGTCCCGAGCTTCCGCCCCTCTGTCCAGAGCTTCCGCCCCTCTGTCCAGAGCTTCCGCCCCTCTGTCCAGAGCTTCCGCCCCTCTGTCCAGAGCTTCCGCCCCTCTGTCCAGAGCAGCCGCCCCTCTGTCCAGAGCAGCCGCCCCTCTGTCCAGAGCAGCCGCCCCTCTGTCCCGAGCAGCCGCCCCTCTGTCCCGAGCTGCCCCTCTGTCCCGAGCTTCCGCCCCTCTGTCCATTGAGAAGAGTTGCCATGGTGAGGAGGCCACGGAAGCGGACAAGGTGGGGGACTAAGACTACGGTGAAATGGGGGCCACGTCCAGCACCAGAGCCGCCACCGCGGACAGATGCCCACCCAGACCCTCCCCTATAGGTTCAGGTTTTGCGGCCGGAGTCCGCACCTTGGGGGGGGGTTACTGTCACACCCTGACCATAGTTTGCTTTGTATGTTTCTATATTTTGGTTGGTCAGGGTGTGAGCTGGGTGGGCATTCTATGTTACATGTCTAGTTCTATGTTTGGCCTGATATGGTTCTCAATCAGAGGCAGATATTCGTCATTGTCTCTGATTGGGAACCATATTTAGGTAGCCTGTTTGATGTTGGGTTTTGTGGGTGATAGTCCTTAGTGTCTTGATGTCCTTGTTCTGTGTGTATGTGCACCAGTATTAGGCTGTTTCGGTTTTCGTTACGTTTATTGTTTTGTAGTGTTTGTATTTAGATTCGTGTTGCTTCAGTTTAAATAAGCATGGACCGCAATCTACACGCCGCATTTTGGTCCGACTCTCTTTCCCATACAGAAAACCGTGACATAACCATCTTGGGTGCGTTCGTAAATTCAGTCTGGCCATCTACTCCGATTTCAGAGCACTCTCGTCTGAGTGTGCCAGAGCGCAGAATAATTAATGCATTTACAAATGCTCAACACCCGCTAAATATGGCCTGTGTCAGTGAAAGCGTAATTAAATTGTTGCCAGCAGCAAAGTTATAGTCACCAATGCTCTGGATAACATGAAAACAGCCTAACCAGCTCTGCTAGGGCAAGTAATGTTCACTGAGCTGTTCTCTCATTTGTGTCTGGAAATAGCTAGCAAGTTAGCCAGTTAGCTTAGGTGCTTGACTGCTGTTGTTAGTATAGAACGCTCGGATCAACCCTTAAAGAGATGGGTCGGGCTAAAGCTTAAGAGGGTGTGAACGATGCTGAATGGGTGAAAAGAAAGAGCTCTCCAGTTGGTACCAAAACATTTCAAAGTATAATAACTTTCCCATTGTTCCTGAAATGCACTGTATGACATAGCATGTTGTAGCTCTGTGTCTCTGTTTTTATCCAATGTAAAAAACACAATTCCAAATGTTGCTACATAAGACTGAATCAAGGAGGTCAGTCACAGATGTGCATAAACATTCAACCTTGCGAGGGCTAACACTCTTAAATGACTTACTCACGTCAATGGAAAATGAGAGCACACAGTCCTTCGTTAGCATCGGGTGCCTGCATCTGCGGCTTGATGTTTTCCTCGAAGCAGGTGAAGAAAATGTTTAGCTCATCCGAAAGAGAGGTTTCCGCGACATGGCTGGCTTTCCCTTTATAATCCATGATTGTATGGCGTCCCTACCACATACATTATGTCTGAGCCGTTGAATTGCGATTCCACTTTTGTCCCTGTTGTCATTTTGCCTCTTTGATTGCCTTACAGAGATCGTAACTGGTATCTTTGTAGACGTCCATGTTCCAAGTCACCTTGCCATGGTTAAATGCTTTGCGCTTTCAGTTTTACATGAACGCTGCCATCTATCCACTGCTTTTGGTTTGGATAAGTTCTAATCGTTACAATGGGAACAAAATCCTATATACCTTTCCTGATGAACCCAGTCACTGAGTCAGTGTATATCTCGTTACTATTCTCAGAGGCGACCAGGAACATTTTCCAGTCCGAGTGATCAAAATAATCTTGAAGCATTGATTCACATTGGTCAGACATACATTGAACAGTCCTTACCATGAAAGCTTCCTGGTATTTTCTACCTATAGGTGGGGAGGAGCAGAATGAAGGCGTGATCTGATTTGCCGAAGGGAGGATACAGGAGGACCTTGTAGACATTCTGGAAGGGAGAATAGCAATGATCCAGGGTCTGTGTTGCGCATGTAGCACTGGATGTATTGGATGTATGCACTGGATGTATGTATTGATAGAATTTTGGTAGCCTATTCCTAAGATTTTCTTTATTACAGTTGCCAGCTACAATACATTTGTCCCCAGGATATGTGGTTTCCAGTTTGTACATAGTCCAATGTAGTTCCTTGAGCACTGTTACTGTGTCGGCTGGGTGGGAATATACAATGCAGTGATGATGACCGAAGAATATTTTCTTGGGAGGTAACGCGGTCAGCATTTGATGGAACGTATTCCAGAGGAGAAAAAAATGACTAGAGTTTCTGTACATTACCACAATGACACCATTAATTGTTAATCATGAAACAAACCTCACCACCTTTCTTTTTTCCAGAGTGTCATTTTTTCCTGTCCACACGATGGATGGAGAACCCCGATGGCTGAATGGACAGGGACAATATATTCAGAAAGCCATGATTATTTAACAACACTATCATCAAGGCAGGTCCTATATGAGCTAGTTTTGTCACATCTGGATTACTGTTCAGTCATGTGCTCAGGTGCCACAAAGAGGGACCTCGGAAAATTGCAAGTGGCTCAGAACAATGCAGCATGGCTTGCCCTTAAATGTACACGGAGAGCTAACAATAATAATATGCATGTACATCTCTCATGGTTCAAAGTGGAGGAGAGATTGACTTCATCACTACTTGTTTTTGTAAGAAGTGTTGACATGCTGAATGCACCGAGGTGTCTGTTTTAAACTACTAGCACACAGCTCGGACACCCTCGTATACCCCACAAGTCTCTTAACAATCTCCAAATCAAGAACAGACTATGGGAGGCGCACAGTACTAAATAGAGCCATGGCTATATGAAACTCTATTCCACATTAGGTAACTGATGTGGCTCCAGAGTGGCACAGCGGTCTAAGGCACTGCATCTCAGTGCAAGAGGTGCCTCTACAGTCCCTGGTTCAAATCCATGCTGTTAAGAACAAATTCCTATTTACAATGAGTTATTTCAGGCTGTAGGTAATAATACAATAAATGTTCTGAGCAAATAATGTAAGAAATAACACAAAATAAGGAGCTAGAAATAGGGCGACCATGTCTGTTGGCGCCATTTTGTTCCAAGATAGCAATCTTAACAGTAGCACTAAAATAACTCTGTGATCAAGCTGCAGCTGTCTCGGGCCCTTTGTTGCTCACAAGTCTCCATCTACTGTATTGAATGTTCATTGTGTTCATACTGTATGTGCTGTGTCCCTCATAGAAGCTCATCTGTGTGTAGTAGGCATTTACCAACAATTAATATTTTAATGTTGAAATTAGCAATGTTATCATAGATAATATACTGAAAACCAAGTAGCAGCTGGCTTCAGATGGCAAATTACATACATTAGTAGCCCATAGAAAAATACAACCATAGAAATGAAGAGAAGAAATCGTAAAAGGCAAGAAACACTAAACACTCTCACACTAACAAAGGCTTCATGTGTGCTATTTCCCAGAGCGGATGTCACCTCACAGTGAAGAGTGAAAGTGACAGGGAAAAAAGTTAATTCAACAGAAATTGGCAAGGAGTGTGATTGATGGTTTAGCTTCTGTTTGCTCTTGATAGGAGGCGTACGTCCAAGTCAAAATAGATCTTGTTAGTAGGCCTAGCTACACAGGCCTGTCTCTGCTGCACAATTTATTCATGGATTTCATGACGATAAAAAGGGTTTCCTTTGAATTCATTACCCTAAAGCACATCTTCAAACAGCTGAGCCTAACACAGACTCCTTTTAAGGGAGCTGTTGGCGCTGTGTTGCTTTCTGATCTGGCCTTCAAATCAGTTGTAAGACTTTCCAAACTGGTTACTCTGTATTCATCTCATAGCCCCTACCTCCTCACGCTGTTTTCTGCATGTATGCTGATTGATTTTCTGCTTCGTGTGCATACATTTTTGCATCGGGACCTCTGTGATGGCGCTTACCGGGGTGGTGACACTTTTCTCCTGACAACATTTGTTTTGCTGTAGGATTGATTATGGGGGTGCTTGGGTTAACTAGATTCCGCTGAGGGAATAATGAAGGATGCATATTAATATCTCAGCATGTGTATGCCCAGGGAAGAAGGGTGCTCTTTGTTTTTCACAAGCGGGCTGCCATCCAGAGTCAGCTCAGAGAGGGGGGAGCAGAGCTTCCACTTTGAAGGTGCATTCACCATTTCTCCTCCCGCTGGCACGGCTGCATGGTGTTTCATTATTAATTTAAACCCCTTTCCCTCTGTCCCCAGAGCTCCAGAGCCAGTGATACGGCACTATTAGAGTAGCCAAGCCTCTTGAAAGGAAACACTGTGTTTGTGATTGGATCGTGTGGCTCAGAACAGAGGAGGTGACATTAACATAGTGAATGGTAGTGCAGCCTTGGCATTTATAATGGATTTTGGTCAGTATATTTGCTATTCCGCTGGTGTGTGGGTGGTGGTGGAGCTGTAGTGGTGTCAGCTGGATTCTAGTGAATAAAATCACTATTCTCTCTGATCTGAGAGATGACAGACAGGCTTGATTTATTTCAGGAAGTAAGGACCATCAATCCTAAATCGTCAATGGAAAACCAAATTCCTCCATTCTCAGAGTTCAGACCCAGGCCACTACTGTATGGGAAGTATGCAGCAGCCATATTCCATAACACCTCTGTGTTGGTTCAGCAATAGTAATAATTAGGCTATACGCTATTTCTAGTCTTTAGGCAGTGTCTCAATTTCCCTAAGACTACTTTCCCAGTGTTACCCACACTTCTAACAATGATTTGTTTTTGACAATTTAATTAGTGATGCTGTCATAGGTTTCTCCACTGTAGATCAGGTTGCAATTTTGTTAATTGGCCATCTAAATGACATTTTATATCCTGGGAGATGTAATTAAAAAAACGAGGAATGCGGCCAGTGGACAATAACAGACTGAAAAACCAAGCAGGAATGGAATACAATACAATACTCAGCTCTTGATATTGATGGCTGAATTATAAATCTTGAACTGGCAAGCGACTAAGAGAATTAAGGAGCGAAAGAGAGAGAGAGAGGGGGAATTGAAAGCGAGAGAAAGAGAGAGGGAGAGAGGAAGTGAGAGAGAGAGAGGGGAAGGAGAAGTGAGTGAGAGAAATAATAATTTGGAGAGGAATGTGATAGTTATCCATGGGGGCTAGTGCTAATTGCCTTGCTTATGAGTTTGTGAGACGTCAGCCTGCTCCTGGATCTGTTTCCAGCTCTGCTGCCGCCTCCAGGGTGTTAGCTTGGCATCTCGGCTCAGTACATGACAACTAGCTCTGCCCCACCGACCGTTGTGGACATTTTTACTTTTCCCAGCCAGCCACTACAGCCCCAGCCTGTACCGTATGCCTCCCCAGAGGTTTCCCGCATAGCAAGTGGCCCGGTGGTGATGGATTGGTATCCTGTGTGTGTCAAACTGCTTTATGGCTCTTTAATGAGCAGCCCAAGCAGAGAGAGAAGGAGAAGAGAGAGAGAGAGATAAGAGAGGCAGAGTGAGAGCTTCTACCACCACAGCCGCCGCCACTCCCGTTGGTGTTTTAAACAGGAAATCAGATCGGTGAAGTTTTCATTACAGGGCAAGCTCACTAATGCTGTGATTGTCTTCACTTGCCACACGTCAGTGTAATGGCTTTGTAGTGTACTAGAGTATTCTGGAGACATCAGAGTGACATTAAGCGCATTGAGTCATGGTTACTGTAGCCTACACTACTGATTTGGGTAAATAATTCACAAAAACATGTAACATTTATTAACAAATAAATGTTCATTATAAATTGTAATTGATGTTGTATGACTTGAATAGAAGAACATACGACAAGTATGCAGCTGTAGTGTCAATCAATAGTACTTTTAAATCTCTCAGTGAACTCTTTAGCCAATGAATGTATTAACATTTAAAGGGACGAGTCTACTCAGCTTGCAGTATCTCCAGAAATAGTGACACAGTCACTGGATCCTCTGGGTCACTAACATGCTAGAGGAATATAGCAATACCTTGATGGTTTTCTCATTGGCTAATATAACTTAAATATAGCACAGTCTATATCTATACAGTAAAGATAATAGAAAACAACATTTCAATTATCCCAGGGTAACTTTTACACAAACTCAGACTGCGTGCTACATTTATGAAACGAATGAGATCAAAGACATCAACATTTTGCCACATAAGGTTTATCAGTCTAGCTCTCAGTGGAAATCCTAATTGGACTCAATGTATTTAACTAGGCAAGTCAGAACTGTTGAGGATATGGCTGACTTATGGCCCCTTTGGAGGAATTGGGTACCCCTAGTAAACTGATTTTTTTTTTACAAAAATTGCTAATATATGCATATAATAATTATTATTGGATAGAAAACACTCTAAAGCTTCTAAAACCGTTGGAATTATGTCTGTAAATATAGCAGAACTCACAGGGCAGGCATTCTTCCAAACTAGTTTTGTGGTCATGAAAGTTGGAGCAACTTTGACGTCATCGCCCCCACCCTTCCCAACCACTTATGGACCACTTATATACACTTTCTATGTCTTCCACTAGATGTCCTCATTCTGTAGAGCGTTTAATCGTTCAAATCCCGCGAGAATTGGCCCTATGGGAGTGATTTGAGTAAGTGCCGCGAGAAAAAACCTGTGCGTTAGGGCGCGAATTGGTCACAGCCATTCCTTTGTTCCAGTACTCAGAAGAAGGACAAGCAATGACCGGTTGAATTGAAAATTGTTTTGTATGTCTATAACATCATAAAGCTTGGTTTTGTACTTAGTTTGACCTGTTTAGTCGATATATAATATGTAATTTTGAAGTTTTGATGCGCAACTTTTCCGGACCAGAGGACATTTTTGGGTGCATTTCAGCTGATGTTATTAGCAGTAGCTAATACAAAGACGCAAGACTTGAAACCAAACGATGTATTGGGTAAGTATGAACCTTTCCAGAACATTCTGAACGAAGACCATCGAAGGTAAGGGAATATTTATGCTGAAATCTGTGTTTCTGTTGACTCCAACATTACGGAGAAATGTAGCTTATATCTGAGCGCCGTCTCAGAATATTGAATAGTGTGCGATTTCTGTAACGTTAAAAATAAATGTAACAAAGTGATTGCATAAAGAAGCAGTGTATCTTTCTAACTATATGTAGAACATGTATATTTAGTCAAAGTTTATGATGTCTATTTACGTTATCTTGCGGCTCTACCTACATTTTCTGCTGACATTTTTGAGTATTTTCTGAACATGAATTCAATGTAAATGGACATTTATGGATATAAATGGCATATTATTGAAAAAAAAAATGTACTGTGTAACATGTCCTATTACTGTCATCTGATGAAGATTTTCAAAAGGTTAGTGAATGATTTATTTTTTAATCCTGCTTTTATAATTTTATATTTTCTGGGACAAAATGGCTGCCTCTTGTCTTGGTTTCGGTGGTGGTCTAATATAAATATGTGGTGTCTTTTCGCCGTAAAACATTAAAAAAATCTGACATGCTGGGTAGATGAACAAGGTGTTTATCTTTCATTTGAGCTATTGGACTTGTTAATGTGTGGAGGTTAAATATTTCTAAGAATATTTTTGCGTTCCATGCGCCACGGTTTGAGCTGAATGGCGGGGGGGGGGGGGGGGGGGGGGGGTGGCGTTCCTCTAGGTGATCCCCTGGCATCAACTTAAGAACACATTCTTATTTTCATTGACGGCCTAGGAAAGGTGGGTTAACTCCCTCGTTCAGGGGCAGAATACTGATTTTCACCTTGTCAGTTCGGGGGATGCAATCTTGCAACCTTACAGTTAACTAGTCCAACGCAATAACGACCTGCCTCTCGTTGCACTCCACAAGGAGACTGACTACCTGTTACGCAAATGCAGTTAGCCAAGGTAAGTTGCTAGCTAGCATTAAACTTATCTTATAAAAAACAATCAATCATAATCACTAGTTAACTACACATGGTTGATGATATTACTAGATATTATCTAGCGTGTCCTGCGTTGCATATAATCTGACTGAGCATACAAGCATACAAGTATCTAAGTATCTGACTGAGCGGTGATAGGCAGAAGCAGGCGCCTTAACATTCATTCAAACAGCACTTTCGTGCGTTTTGCCAGCAGCTCATCATTGTGCTTCAAGCATTGCGCTGTTTATGACTTCAAGCCTATCAACTCCCGAGATGAGGCTGGTGTAATCGAAGTGAAATGGCTAGCTAGTTAGCACGCGCTAATAGCGTTTCAAACGCACTCGCTCTGAGCCTTCTAGTAGTTGTTCCCCTTGTTCTGCATGGGTAACGCTGCTTCGGTGGTAGCTGTTGTCGTTGTGTTGCTGGTTCGAGCCCAGGGAGGAGCGAGGAGAGGAACGGAAGCTATACTGTTACACGAGCAATACTAAAGTGCCTATAAGAACATCCAATAGTCAAAGGTTAATAAAATACAAATGGTATAGAGGGAAATAGTCCTATAATTCCTATAATAACTACAACCTAAAACTTCTTACCTGGGATTGGAACGAATTGCAAAAATCGCTGAAGTTGGAGACTTTTATCTCCCTCACCAACTTCAAACATCTGCTATCTGAGCAGCTAACCGATCGCTGCAGCTGTACATAGTCTATTGGTAAATAGCCCACCCATTTTCACCTACCTCATCCCCATACTGTTTTTATTTATTTATTTTTCTGCTCTTTTGCACACCAATATCTCTACCTGTACATAACCTTCTGATCATTTATCACTCCAGTGTTAATCTGCATAATTGTAATTATTTGCCTACCTTCTCATGCCTTTTGCACACAATGTATATATAGACTCCCCTTTTTTCTACTGTGTTATTGACTTGTTAATTGTTTACTCCATGTGTAACTCTGTGTTGTCTGTTCACACTGCTATGCCTTATCTTGGCCAGGTCGCAGTTGCAAATGAGAACTTGTTCTCAACTAGCCTACCTGGTTAAATAAAGGTGAAATAAAAAATAAAAAAAATAAAAAATATTGAAGACTCATGTTAAAAGGAACCACCAGCTTTCATATGTTCTCATGTTCTGAGCAACGAACTGAAACGTTAGCTTTCTTACATAGCACATATTGCACTTTTACTTTCTTCTCCAACACTTTGTTTTTGCATTATTTAAACCAAATTGAACATGTTTCATTATTTACTTGAGGCTAAATAGATTTTATTGATGTATTATATTAAGTTAAAATAAGTGTTCATTCAGTATTGTTGTAATTGTCATTATTACAAATACATTTTTTTTTAAATCGGCCGATTAATCGGTATCGGCTTTTTTGGTCTTCCAATAATTGGTATCGGCGTTGAAAAATCATAATCGGTCGACCTCTAGTGAAAACAAACACTAATCCGCTATATCCATCAAACTGTTGCTATAAGCAAACATTTATTTTGTATGAGTTCTTCCAACTAACATTTTTGCAGAAACTAGTTCTTATATCAGTGCTTTTGTTTAGAGAAGACTTTTTATACATATAATGGAGATCCGTCATATACATTAACTATCTCTGTTTTTCTGCATTATAAACTCAGAAAAATAGAAACTGACATTTTCCAGGACCGTGTCTTTTAAAGATCATTCGTAAAAATCAAAATAACTTCACAGAACTTCATTGTAAAGGGTTTAAACACTGTTCCCATGCCTGTTCAATGAACCATAAACAATTAATGAACATGCATCTGTGGAATGGTCGTTAAGACACTAACAGCTTACAGACGGTAGGCAATTAAGGTCACAGTTATAAAAACCTAGGACACTAAAGAGGCCTTTCTACTGACTCTGGAAGAAAAAAAAGATGCCCAGGGTCCCTGCTCATCTGCGTGAACGTGTCTTAGGCATGCTGCAAGGAGGCATGAGGACTGCAGATGTGGCCAGGGCAATAAATGGCAATGTCCATACTGTGAGATGCCTAAGACAGCGCTACAGGGAGACAGGACGGACAGCTGGTCGTCCTCACAGTGGCAGACCACGTGTAACAACACTTGCACAGGATCGGTGCATCCGAACATCACACCTGCGAGACAGGTACAGGATGGCAACAACAACTGCTGAGTTACACCAGGAACGCACAATCCCTCCAACAGTGCTCAGACTGTCCGCAATAGGCTGAGAGAGGCTAGACCGAGTAGGCCTGTTGTAAGGCAGGTCCTCACCAGACAACACCGGCAACAATGTCGCCTATGGCCACAAACCCACCATCGCTGGACTAGACAGGACTGACAAAAAGTGCTCTTCACTGACGAGTCACAGTTTTGTCTCACCAGGAGTGATGGTCGGATTTGCGTTCATTGTCGAAGGAATGAGCGTTAATGAGCAGCCCAAGCAGAGAGAGAAGGAGAAGAGAGAGAGAGAGATAAGAGAGGCAGAGTGAGAGCTTCTACCACCACAGCCGCCGCCACTCCCGTTGGTGTTTTAAACAGGAAATCAGATCGGTGAAGTTTTCATTACAGGGCAAGCTCACTAATGCTGTGATTGTCTTCACTTGCCACACGTCAGTGTAATGGCTTTGTAGTGTACTAGAGTATTCTGGAGACATCAGAGTGACATTAAGCGCATTGAGTCATGGTTACTGTAGCCTACACTACTGATTTGGGTAAATAATTCACAAAAACATGTAACATTTATTAACAAATAAATGTTCATTATAAATTGTAATTGATGTTGTATGACTTGAATAGAAGAACATACGACAAGTATGCAGCTGTAGTGTCAATCAATAGTACTTTTAAATCTCTCAGTGAACTCTTTAGCCAATGAATGTATTAACATTTAAAGGGACGAGTCTACTCAGCTTGCAGTATCTCCAGAAATAGTGACACAGTCACTGGATCCTCTGGGTCACTAACATGCTAGAGGAATATAGCAATACCTTGATGGTTTTCTCATTGGCTAATATAACTTAAATATAGCACAGTCTATATCTATACAGTAAAGATAATAGAAAACAACATTTCAATTATCCCAGGGTAACTTTTACACAAACTCAGACTGCGTGCTACATTTATGAAACGAATGAGATCAAAGACATCAACATTTTGCCACATAAGGTTTATCAGTCTAGCTCTCAGTGGAAATCCTAATTGGACTCAATGTATTTAACTAGGCAAGTCAGAACTGTTGAGGATATGGCTGACTTATGGCCCCTTTGGAGGAATTGGGTACCCCTAGTAAACTGATTTTTTTTTTACAAAAATTGCTAATATATGCATATAATAATTATTATTGGATAGAAAACACTCTAAAGCTTCTAAAACCGTTGGAATTATGTCTGTAAATATAGCAGAACTCACAGGGCAGGCATTCTTCCAAACTAGTTTTGTGGTCATGAAAGTTGGAGCAACTTTGACGTCATCGCCCCCACCCTTCCCAACCACTTATGGACCACTTATATACACTTTCTATGTCTTCCACTAGATGTCCTCATTCTGTAGAGCGTTTAATCGTTCAAATCCCGCGAGAATTGGCCCTATGGGAGTGATTTGAGTAAGTGCCGCGAGAAAAAACCTGTGCGTTAGGGCGCGAATTGGTCACAGCCATTCCTTTGTTCCAGTACTCAGAAGAAGGACAAGCAATGACCGGTTGAATTGAAAATTGTTTTGTATGTCTATAACATCATAAAGCTTGGTTTTGTACTTAGTTTGACCTGTTTAGTCGATATATAATATGTAATTTTGAAGTTTTGATGCGCAACTTTTCCGGACCAGAGGACATTTTTGGGTGCATTTCAGCTGATGTTATTAGCAGTAGCTAATACAAAGACGCAAGACTTGAAACCAAACGATGTATTGGGTAAGTATGAACCTTTCCAGAACATTCTGAACGAAGACCATCGAAGGTAAGGGAATATTTATGCTGAAATCTGTGTTTCTGTTGACTCCAACATTACGGAGAAATGTAGCTTATATCTGAGCGCCGTCTCAGAATATTGAATAGTGTGCGATTTCTGTAACGTTAAAAATAAATGTAACAAAGTGATTGCATAAAGAAGCAGTGTATCTTTCTAACTATATGTAGAACATGTATATTTAGTCAAAGTTTATGATGTCTATTTACGTTATCTTGCGGCTCTACCTACATTTTCTGCTGACATTTTTGAGTATTTTCTGAACATGAATTCAATGTAAATGGACATTTATGGATATAAATGGCATATTATTGAAAAAAAAAATGTACTGTGTAACATGTCCTATTACTGTCATCTGATGAAGATTTTCAAAAGGTTAGTGAATGATTTATTTTTTAATCCTGCTTTTATAATTTTATATTTTCTGGGACAAAATGGCTGCCTCTTGTCTTGGTTTCGGTGGTGGTCTAATATAAATATGTGGTGTCTTTTCGCCGTAAAACATTAAAAAAATCTGACATGCTGGGTAGATGAACAAGGTGTTTATCTTTCATTTGAGCTATTGGACTTGTTAATGTGTGGAGGTTAAATATTTCTAAGAATATTTTTGCGTTCCATGCGCCACGGTTTGAGCTGAATGGCGGGGGGGGGGGGGGGGGGGGGGGGGGGGGTGGCGTTCCTCTAGGTGATCCCCTGGCATCAACTTAAGAACACATTCTTATTTTCATTGACGGCCTAGGAAAGGTGGGTTAACTCCCTCGTTCAGGGGCAGAATACTGATTTTCACCTTGTCAGTTCGGGGGATGCAATCTTGCAACCTTACAGTTAACTAGTCCAACGCAATAACGACCTGCCTCTCGTTGCACTCCACAAGGAGACTGACTACCTGTTACGCAAATGCAGTTAGCCAAGGTAAGTTGCTAGCTAGCATTAAACTTATCTTATAAAAAACAATCAATCATAATCACTAGTTAACTACACATGGTTGATGATATTACTAGATATTATCTAGCGTGTCCTGCGTTGCATATAATCTGACTGAGCATACAAGCATACAAGTATCTAAGTATCTGACTGAGCGGTGATAGGCAGAAGCAGGCGCCTTAACATTCATTCAAACAGCACTTTCGTGCGTTTTGCCAGCAGCTCATCATTGTGCTTCAAGCATTGCGCTGTTTATGACTTCAAGCCTATCAACTCCCGAGATGAGGCTGGTGTAATCGAAGTGAAATGGCTAGCTAGTTAGCACGCGCTAATAGCGTTTCAAACGCACTCGCTCTGAGCCTTCTAGTAGTTGTTCCCCTTGTTCTGCATGGGTAACGCTGCTTCGGTGGTAGCTGTTGTCGTTGTGTTGCTGGTTCGAGCCCAGGGAGGAGCGAGGAGAGGAACGGAAGCTATACTGTTACACGAGCAATACTAAAGTGCCTATAAGAACATCCAATAGTCAAAGGTTAATAAAATACAAATGGTATAGAGGGAAATAGTCCTATAATTCCTATAATAACTACAACCTAAAACTTCTTACCTGGGATTGGAACAAATTGCAAAAATCGCTGAAGTTGGAGACTTTTATCTCCCTCACCAACTTCAAACATCTGCTATCTGAGCAGCTAACCGATCGCTGCAGCTGTACATAGTCTATTGGTAAATAGCCCACCCATTTTCACCTACCTCATCCCCATACTGTTTTTATTTATTTATTTTTCTGCTCTTTTGCACACCAATATCTCTACCTGTACATAACCTTCTGATCATTTATCACTCCAGTGTTAATCTGCATAATTGTAATTATTTGCCTACCTTCTCATGCCTTTTGCACACAATGTATATATAGACTCCCCTTTTTTCTACTGTGTTATTGACTTGTTAATTGTTTACTCCATGTGTAACTCTGTGTTGTCTGTTCACACTGCTATGCCTTATCTTGGCCAGGTCGCAGTTGCAAATGAGAACTTGTTCTCAACTAGCCTACCTGGTTAAATAAAGGTGAAATAAAAAATAAAAAAAATAAAAAATATTGAAGACTCATGTTAAAAGGAACCACCAGCTTTCATATGTTCTCATGTTCTGAGCAACGAACTGAAACGTTAGCTTTCTTACATAGCACATATTGCACTTTTACTTTCTTCTCCAACACTTTGTTTTTGCATTATTTAAACCAAATTGAACATGTTTCATTATTTACTTGAGGCTAAATAGATTTTATAGATGTATTATATTAAGTTAAAATAAGTGTTCATTCAGTATTGTTGTAATTGTCATTATTACAAATACATTTTTTTTTAAATCGGCCGATTAATCGGTATCGGCTTTTTTGGTCTTCCAATAATTGGTATCGGCGTTGAAAAATCATAATCGGTCGACCTCTAGTGAAAACAAACACTAATCCGCTATATCCATCAAACTGTTGCTATAAGCAAACATTTATTTTGTATGAGTTCTTCCAACTAACATTTTTGCAGAAACTAGTTCTTATATCAGTGCTTTTGTTTAGAGAAGACTTTTTATACATATAATGGAGATCCGTCATATACATTAACTATCTCTGTTTTTCTGCATTATAAACTCAGAAAAATAGAAACTGACATTTTCCAGGACCGTGTCTTTTAAAGATCATTCGTAAAAATCAAAATAACTTCACAGAACTTCATTGTAAAGGGTTTAAACACTGTTCCCATGCCTGTTCAATGAACCATAAACAATTAATGAACATGCATCTGTGGAATGGTCGTTAAGACACTAACAGCTTACAGACGGTAGGCAATTAAGGTCACAGTTATAAAAACCTAGGACACTAAAGAGGCCTTTCTACTGACTCTGGAAGAAAAAAAAGATGCCCAGGGTCCCTGCTCATCTGCGTGAACGTGTCTTAGGCATGCTGCAAGGAGGCATGAGGACTGCAGATGTGGCCAGGGCAATAAATGGCAATGTCCATACTGTGAGATGCCTAAGACAGCGCTACAGGGAGACAGGACGGACAGCTGGTCGTCCTCACAGTGGCAGACCACGTGTAACAACACTTGCACAGGATCGGTGCATCCGAACATCACACCTGCGAGACAGGTACAGGATGGCAACAACAACTGCTGAGTTACACCAGGAACGCACAATCCCTCCAACAGTGCTCAGACTGTCCGCAATAGGCTGAGAGAGGCTAGACCGAGTAGGCCTGTTGTAAGGCAGGTCCTCACCAGACAACACCGGCAACAATGTCGCCTATGGCCACAAACCCACCATCGCTGGACTAGACAGGACTGACAAAAAGTGCTCTTCACTGACGAGTCACAGTTTTGTCTCACCAGGAGTGATGGTCGGATTTGCGTTCATTGTCGAAGGAATGAGCGTTAATGAGCAGCCCAAGCAGAGAGAGAAGGAGAAGAGAGAGAGAGAGATAAGAGAGGCAGAGTGAGAGCTTCTACCACCACAGCCGCCGCCACTCCCGTTGGTGTTTTAAACAGGAAATCAGATCGGTGAAGTTTTCATTACAGGGCAAGCTCACTAATGCTGTGATTGTCTTCACTTGCCACACGTCAGTGTAATGGCTTTGTAGTGTACTAGAGTATTCTGGAGACATCAGAGTGACATTAAGCGCATTGAGTCATGGTTACTGTAGCCTACACTACTGATTTGGGTAAATAATTCACAAAAACATGTAACATTTATTAACAAATAAATGTTCATTATAAATTGTAATTGATGTTGTATGACTTGAATAGAAGAACATACGACAAGTATGCAGCTGTAGTGTCAATCAATAGTACTTTTAAATCTCTCAGTGAACTCTTTAGCCAATGAATGTATTAACATTTAAAGGGACGAGTCTACTCAGCTTGCAGTATCTCCAGAAATAGTGACACAGTCACTGGATCCTCTGGGTCACTAACATGCTAGAGGAATATAGCAATACCTTGATGGTTTTCTCATTGGCTAATATAACTTAAATATAGCACAGTCTATATCTATACAGTAAAGATAATAGAAAACAACATTTCAATTATCCCAGGGTAACTTTTACACAAACTCAGACTGCGTGCTACATTTATGAAACGAATGAGATCAAAGACATCAACATTTTGCCACATAAGGTTTATCAGTCTAGCTCTCAGTGGAAATCCTAATTGGACTCAATGTATTTAACTAGGCAAGTCAGAACTGTTGAGGATATGGCTGACTTATGGCCCCTTTGGAGGAATTGGGTACCCCTAGTAAACTGATTTTTTTTTTACAAAAATTGCTAATATATGCATATAATAATTATTATTGGATAGAAAACACTCTAAAGCTTCTAAAACCGTTGGAATTATGTCTGTAAATATAGCAGAACTCACAGGGCAGGCATTCTTCCAAACTAGTTTTGTGGTCATGAAAGTTGGAGCAACTTTGACGTCATCGCCCCCACCCTTCCCAACCACTTATGGACCACTTATATACACTTTCTATGTCTTCCACTAGATGTCCTCATTCTGTAGAGCGTTTAATCGTTCAAATCCCGCGAGAATTGGCCCTATGGGAGTGATTTGAGTAAGTGCCGCGAGAAAAAACCTGTGCGTTAGGGCGCGAATTGGTCACAGCCATTCCTTTGTTCCAGTACTCAGAAGAAGGACAAGCAATGACCGGTTGAATTGAAAATTGTTTTGTATGTCTATAACATCATAAAGCTTGGTTTTGTACTTAGTTTGACCTGTTTAGTCGATATATAATATGTAATTTTGAAGTTTTGATGCGCAACTTTTCCGGACCAGAGGACATTTTTGGGTGCATTTCAGCTGATGTTATTAGCAGTAGCTAATACAAAGACGCAAGACTTGAAACCAAACGATGTATTGGGTAAGTATGAACCTTTCCAGAACATTCTGAACGAAGACCATCGAAGGTAAGGGAATATTTATGCTGAAATCTGTGTTTCTGTTGACTCCAACATTACGGAGAAATGTAGCTTATATCTGAGCGCCGTCTCAGAATATTGAATAGTGTGCGATTTCTGTAACGTTAAAAATAAATGTAACAAAGTGATTGCATAAAGAAGCAGTGTATCTTTCTAACTATATGTAGAACATGTATATTTAGTCAAAGTTTATGATGTCTATTTACGTTATCTTGCGGCTCTACCTACATTTTCTGCTGACATTTTTGAGTATTTTCTGAACATGAATTCAATGTAAATGGACATTTATGGATATAAATGGCATATTATTGAAAAAAAAATGTACTGTGTAACATGTCCTATTACTGTCATCTGATGAAGATTTTCAAAAGGTTAGTGAATGATTTATTTTTTAATCCTGCTTTTATAATTTTATATTTTCTGGGACAAAATGGCTGCCTCTTGTCTTGGTTTCGGTGGTGGTCTAATATAAATATGTGGTGTCTTTTCGCCGTAAAACATTAAAAAAATCTGACATGCTGGGTAGATGAACAAGGTGTTTATCTTTCATTTGAGCTATTGGACTTGTTAATGTGTGGAGGTTAAATATTTCTAAGAATATTTTTGCGTTCCATGCGCCACGGTTTGAGCTGAATGGCGGGGGGGGGGGGGGGGTGGCGTTCCTCTAGGTGATCCCCTGGCATCAACTTAAGAACACATTCTTATTTTCATTGACGGCCTAGGAAAGGTGGGTTAACTCCCTCGTTCAGGGGCAGAATACTGATTTTCACCTTGTCAGTTCGGGGGATCCAATCTTGCAACCTTACAGTTAACTAGTCCAACGCAATAACGACCTGCCTCTCGTTGCACTCCACAAGGAGACTGACTACCTGTTACGCAAATGCAGTTAGCCAAGGTAAGTTGCTAGCTAGCATTAAACTTATCTTATAAAAAACAATCAATCATAATCACTAGTTAACTACACATGGTTGATGATATTACTAGATATTATCTAGCGTGTCCTGCGTTGCATATAATCTGACTGAGCATACAAGCATACAAGTATCTAAGTATCTGACTGAGCGGTGATAGGCAGAAGCAGGCGCCTTAACATTCATTCAAACAGCACTTTCGTGCGTTTTGCCAGCAGCTCATCATTGTGCTTCAAGCATTGCGCTGTTTATGACTTCAAGCCTATCAACTCCCGAGATGAGGCTGGTGTAATCGAAGTGAAATGGCTAGCTAGTTAGCACGCGCTAATAGCGTTTCAAACGCACTCGCTCTGAGCCTTCTAGTAGTTGTTCCCCTTGTTCTGCATGGGTAACGCTGCTTCGGTGGTAGCTGTTGTCGTTGTGTTGCTGGTTCGAGCCCAGGGAGGAGCGAGGAGAGGAACGGAAGCTATACTGTTACACGAGCAATACTAAAGTGCCTATAAGAACATCCAATAGTCAAAGGTTAATAAAATACAAATGGTATAGAGGGAAATAGTCCTATAATTCCTATAATAACTACAACCTAAAACTTCTTACCTGGGATTGGAACGAATTGCAAAAATCGCTGAAGTTGGAGACTTTTATCTCCCTCACCAACTTCAAACATCTGCTATCTGAGCAGCTAACCGATCGCTGCAGCTGTACATAGTCTATTGGTAAATAGCCCACCCATTTTCACCTACCTCATCCCCATACTGTTTTTATTTATTTATTTTTCTGCTCTTTTGCACACCAATATCTCTACCTGTACATAACCTTCTGATCATTTATCACTCCAGTGTTAATCTGCATAATTGTAATTATTTGCCTACCTTCTCATGCCTTTTGCACACAATGTATATATAGACTCCCCTTTTTTCTACTGTGTTATTGACTTGTTAATTGTTTACTCCATGTGTAACTCTGTGTTGTCTGTTCACACTGCTATGCCTTATCTTGGCCAGGTCGCAGTTGCAAATGAGAACTTGTTCTCAACTAGCCTACCTGGTTAAATAAAGGTGAAATAAAAAATAAAAAAAATAAAAAATATTGAAGACTCATGTTAAAAGGAACCACCAGCTTTCATATGTTCTCATGTTCTGAGCAACGAACTGAAACGTTAGCTTTCTTACATAGCACATATTGCACTTTTACTTTCTTCTCCAACACTTTGTTTTTGCATTATTTAAACCAAATTGAACATGTTTCATTATTTACTTGAGGCTAAATAGATTTTATAGATGTATTATATTAAGTTAAAATAAGTGTTCATTCAGTATTGTTGTAATTGTCATTATTACAAATACATTTTTTTTTAAATCGGCCGATTAATCGGTATCGGCTTTTTTGGTCTTCCAATAATTGGTATCGGCGTTGAAAAATCATAATCGGTCGACCTCTAGTGAAAACAAACACTAATCCGCTATATCCATCAAACTGTTGCTATAAGCAAACATTTATTTTGTATGAGTTCTTCCAACTAACATTTTTGCAGAAACTAGTTCTTATATCAGTGCTTTTGTTTAGAGAAGACTTTTTATACATATAATGGAGATCCGTCATATACATTAACTATCTCTGTTTTTCTGCATTATAAACTCAGAAAAATAGAAACTGACATTTTCCAGGACCGTGTCTTTTAAAGATCATTCGTAAAAATCAAAATAACTTCACAGAACTTCATTGTAAAGGGTTTAAACACTGTTCCCATGCCTGTTCAATGAACCATAAACAATTAATGAACATGCATCTGTGGAATGGTCGTTAAGACACTAACAGCTTACAGACGGTAGGCAATTAAGGTCACAGTTATAAAAACCTAGGACACTAAAGAGGCCTTTCTACTGACTCTGGAAGAAAAAAAAGATGCCCAGGGTCCCTGCTCATCTGCGTGAACGTGTCTTAGGCATGCTGCAAGGAGGCATGAGGACTGCAGATGTGGCCAGGGCAATAAATGGCAATGTCCATACTGTGAGATGCCTAAGACAGCGCTACAGGGAGACAGGACGGACAGCTGGTCGTCCTCACAGTGGCAGACCACGTGTAACAACACTTGCACAGGATCGGTGCATCCGAACATCACACCTGCGAGACAGGTACAGGATGGCAACAACAACTGCTGAGTTACACCAGGAACGCACAATCCCTCCAACAGTGCTCAGACTGTCCGCAATAGGCTGAGAGAGGCTAGACCGAGTAGGCCTGTTGTAAGGCAGGTCCTCACCAGACAACACCGGCAACAATGTCGCCTATGGCCACAAACCCACCATCGCTGGACTAGACAGGACTGACAAAAAGTGCTCTTCACTGACGAGTCACAGTTTTGTCTCACCAGGAGTGATGGTCGGATTTGCGTTCATTGTCGAAGGAATGAGCGTTACACCGAGGCCTGTACTCTGGAGCGGGATCGATTTGGAGGTGGAGGGTCCATTATGGTCTGGGGCGGTGTGTCACAGCATCATCGGACTGAGCTTGTTGTCATTGCAGGCAATCTCAACGCTGTGCGTTACATGGAAGACATCTTCCTCCCTCATGTGGTACCCTTTCTGCAGGCTCATCCTGACATGACCCTCCAGCATGACAATGCCACCAGCCATACTGCTCGTTCTGTGCGTGATTTCCTGCAAGACAGGAATGTCAGCGTTCTGCCATGGCCAGTTTAGAGCCCGGATCTCAATCCCATTGAGCACGTCTGGGACCTGTTGGATTGGAGGGTGAGGGCTAGGGACATTCCCCCCAGAAATGTCTGGGAACTTGCAGGTGCCTCGGTGAAAGAGTGGGGTAACATCTCACAGCAAGAACTGGCAAATCTGGTGCAGTCCATGAGAAGGAGATGCACTGCAGTACTTAATGCAACTGGTGGCCACACCAGATACTGACTGTTACTTTTGATTTTGAATCCCCCTTTTGTTCAGGGACACATTATTCCATTTCTGTAGTCACGTCTGTGGAACTTGTTCCGTTTATGTCTCAGCTGTTGAATCTTATGTTCATACAAATATTTACACGTGAAGTTTTCTGAAAATTAACACAGTTAACAGTGAGAGGACATTTCTGTTTTATAACAAAGGCTCCCTCTTTACATTATCTTACTTCTAAAGAAGCTGTTGGTAAGAGGTGTTTTCTCGTTGTCACGGTGGTAGATGTGAAGTGAACTCCAACCCACTCCCCATGTTATACTGACATGCGTCTCCATAACCTTCTGGATTATCTAATTGAAAAGACTCCATGCTCTCCCATTCTGTGGAATCATTTAGGCAATGACATGGGAATTGACTGGAGAAATGTGTTTCCCTGGAATCGTTCCCAAACAGATGCAATTTCATGCTGCTTTAACACTGAAGAAATCATTTTAATTCAAGAGCACAAAGCCGCTCGCGCTCAGACTGCCTCTCTTTCAGCTGAACAACGCCATTACAACACAAATTACATCTCAAATGATAGAAAATATTAACATGAAATGGGACTTGATTCATTGAGCTAAACATGGTTGCAATGTAATGCTCAGATGCAGGAACATCCTCTTTACTGAGATAGTTGATCACATGGTGTTGTTTATTAAGTGTGCCTCGGCACATTGCAGAATAGCTTTTATGCTTTCCCTGGTACGATTTTTTTCTTTCAATTCTCAGTCTTAATCTTCTACAAAAAGCTGTTTCCTGTCCATTTCAGTGGGGGGCAACAGGTTTGGGGTCTTTTCCATTTCAATTTAGTAAATTCAGGAAGTGACTTTTCTTTTCAAAACCACTGTCAGAATATGAAAGAAAGCCCAAGAAGTTTGTGCAGATGTTATAGCCAATTCTGAGCAAGAACCGTGTATTATGAAAACAACGTGTAACAATTTGTATTAAGGTCCCTTAATGAACCATTTATAAAATAGTTTGTCAAGAGTTTAACATTTATTAATCATTATTCCTACATGTGTAAATTTCAATAAGCAATCTAAATTGTAATTTATGCATTTAAAGATACTATTTTAAATTTAACTAAAATATAGACGCCGTTTCATGAGCTGACATAAAATTATAAAGAATTCACAGAAATGTTCCATACGCACAAACAGCTTATTTCTCTCAAATGTAGTGCACAAATTTGTTTACATCCCTGTTAGTGATCATTTTTCCTATGCCAATATAATCCATCCACCTAACAAGTGTAGCATATCCAGATGCTAATTAAACATCCTGAATGGCTTGCTCTTCATAAGTCTAGCAACCTTTCCAGAAGGCATGCCAGTAATCATAGCTATTCTAAATTCGGTAGTTAAGTTCCCAACCTCATAACTATCTTGCTGGCTAGCTAAAGCCAACTTCATAAAATTGCCAGGTAGCTAGTTTTACAGAGGAACAAAACATTTGTTTTATTCATCAAGATGAAACCAATAAGCTACATAGCTTGATCAAATTAACTCACAAACATACTGTACCTCCCCATCACCAGCAGCTAAAATAAAAAAATGCTGTGTCCTCCTTCACTGACAGTACTGTCTGCACACACTAGAGTATCTAACGTCCTGCCTAGCATATCTTTGTTCAGTAGAGCACCTTGGAAGGAACCACTTACTAGCGCAAGTTCAATTTGTCAAATGCACAAGTACAGTGAAATTCTTAACTTGCAAGCCTTACCCAACAGTGCAGTACTCAATATCAAAACTGTTTAACTAAGAAAAAAAACGGTCATTGCCATTACCAAATTTGCAATGTGCAGGGTACACTGGAGTATTGAGGTAGATACAGTATGTGAATGTAGGCAAGGAGAAAGTGACTGGTAGCAGGATAAATAATGAGTGAGTAGGGGGATTATTGAAGAGGTAAGGTTTTAGGTGCTTTCAGAATATGGGCAAGGGCTCTGCTGTCCTAGCTTCAGGGGTAAACTGGTTCCACCATTGGGGTGCCAGGACAGAGAAGAGATTGGGTTGAGCGCATGCTGCCATCCCACAGGGGTGGAAGGGCCAAGAGACCAGAGGTGGCAGAACTGAATGCTATGGTTTGAGAATAGCCTGAAGGTAGGGAGGGGCTGTTTCTCTTTCTTCTCCATATGCATGCACCATGGCCTTGTAGTGGATGCAAGCTTCGACTGGAAGCCAGTGGTGTGTGGAGAGGACCGGAGTGACATGAGAGAACTTGGAAATGTTGAAAACCAGGTGGACTGCAGCATTCTGGATAAGTTGCAAGGGTTTGATGGCACAAGCGGGGAGCCCAGCCAATAGAGAGTCGCAGGAGTAGAGATGGGAGATGACAAATACCTGGATTAGCACATCTCTCCACTGGGATTCTCTGCCTCTAACGCTATTACAGGGGCTGAGTCACTGGCTTACCAGTGCTCTTCCATGCCGTCCCTAGGAAGGGTTCGTCCCTTGAGTGGGTTGAGTCACTGATGTGATATTCCTGTCTGCTTTGGCACCCCCCCCCCTTGGGTTGTGTCGTGACAGAGATCTTTGTGGGCTATACTCGGCCTTGTCTCAGGATGGTAAGTTGGTGGTTGAAGATATCCCTCTAGTGGTGTGGGGGCTGTGATTTGGCAAAGTGGGTGGGGTTATTTCTGGCCTGTTTGGACCTGTCCGGGGGTATCATTGGATGGGGCCACAGTGTCTCCTGACACCTCCTGTCTCAGCCTCCAGTATTTATGCTGCAGTAGTTTGTGTCGGGGGGCTGGGGTCAGTCTGTTATAGCTGGAGTAATTATCCTGTCTTATCCGGTGTCCTGTGTGAATTTAAGTATGCTCTCTCTAATTCTCTCTTTCTCGGAGGACCTGAGCCCTAGGACCATGCCTCAGGACTACCTGGCATGATGACTCCTTGCTGTCCCCAGTCCACCTGGCCATGCTGCTGCTCCAGTTTCAACTGTTCTGCCTGCGGCTATGGAACCCTGACCTGTTCACCGGATGTGCTACCTGTCCCAGACCTGCTGTTTTCAACTCTCTAGAGACAGCAGAAGCGGTAGAGATACTCTTAATGATCGGCTATGAAAAGCCAACTGACATTTACTCCTGAGGTGCTGACTTGCTGCACCCTCGACAACTTCTGTGATTATTATTATTTGACCATGCTGGTCATTTATGAACATTTGAACATCTTGGCCATGTTCTGTTATAGTCTCCAGCCAGCACAGTCAGAAGAGTGCTGGCCAACCCTCATAGCCTGGTTCCTCTCTAGGTTTCTTCCTAGGTTTTGGCCTTTCTAGGGAGTTTTTCCTAGCCACCGTGCTTCTACACCTGCATTGCTTGCTGTTTGGGGTTTTAGGCTGGGTTTCTGTACAGCACTTTTAGATATCAGCTGATGTACGAAGGGCTTTATAAATACATTTGATTTGATTTGACATGTAACGCTTCCTGTGTGGTGTAGGGTTGTAGTCGATGGATGTTGTAGAGCATGAACCTACAGGAGCGAGTCACTGCTTTGCTGTTTTCAGAGAAGGACAGGGTGTTGTCCAGGATGACGCTCAAGATTATTTGAAATTCGGTAAGGTAACACTGGACTTGTCAACTGTGATGGAGTTGTCAACTGTGATGCAGAAGTCTGAGAGGGCAGGCCTTCCCTGGGAGGAAGATCAGTTCCGTCTTGTTGAGCTGAGATATCTGCCAGGCACGCAGAGATGCATGTCGCCACCTGGGTGTCAGAAAGGGGGAAGGAGAAAAGTTTTTGAATGTCATCCGAATAGCAATGATAGGACAGACCATGTGAGGATATGATGGAGATGAGTGACTTTGTGTATAGAGAGAAAGATAGAGAGAAAGAGAAAGAGAGAGACCTCAAGTGTTTTGGAAAGAAAAGAACGGATATAGGTCTAAAGTTGTCTGCAGATTGGGAGGAGGATTAAGGCGGGAAGTGGAGATGGAAAAGATTTTCCTAAGATTTGAGGTAGAAGCTTCAATTTTAGAGTGATAGAAAGTGGCTTTAGCAGTGAATATTAGGGGAAACGAATGGAGGGGGAATGAAAGTATGATAGGTCCTCCAGATGTTCAGTTTCTCAGCTGCCTGCAGCCCTGTTCTGAAAGCTCTCCATTAGGTCATGGAGCAGGAGGGGAGGGCCGAGCCGGCAAGGAGAAAGGGGGACAGTTCGAGTCATAGGTTAGGAAAGAGAGGGGAGTAGAGTCGAAGAGGCAGATTCAGGAGACGGGAGGGAGAAAGACTTAGCCGGAGAGCGCAAGATTGCAAATGTGCATGGCCACCTGGTAGGGGCAGAGTGGTAGTGATCAGAGACCTGGAGGGGAGTTTCAGTGAGATTAGTAGGTGATTAGCCTCTAGTAAAGATGAGGTCAAGCATATTGCCTGCGTTGTAAGGGATTGGGAAAGGGTGAGGTCAAAAGATGCAAGGATGAGAAGGAGTTGAACAGCAATTAATAGAAGGCAGACGTCAGGAGGTTGAAGTAGCCAAGCACAAAGCCATTGTCAGGAAATTAGCTTATCAAGGTGTCAAGCTCATTGAGGAACTCTCCAAAGGCACCTGGTGTGCGATAGATGACAATGTTAAGCATGAGTGGACAAGTGACAAAAACATTATGGAATTCAAATGAGATGAACAGGTGAGAGGGGGGGTGGAGAAAGTCTCCAGTTAGGAGCCCTGTGCCACCTCCGCGACAACCAGATGCTCTTGAACTATGAAAGAAAACGTAGTCAGATGGAGAGCAGCAGTGTTCTCTGGGGTGACCCATGTCTGTCAGGGCCAAATAGTCAAGGAACTGAAGGGCAGCATAGGCTGAGATGAACTCTGCATCGCTGACCGCAGATCGGAAGTTCCAAACACTGCCAGAGACCGAGAATTCCACATGGGTTGTGCACGGTATATTAAAATAGAAGTGTTGCAGCCAAGGGGTGAGGAGCGATTATAAAGCCTACAGGGATAGGAGCGATCAGGTATAGAAAACGCACACATAGTTGCCAATGCCACAAAAGAGCAAATTAGCTCATCAGAAAGGAACTAGGTAAGCGAGAGAGTGGTGTGGAGCCTTCAGGTCTTTCCTTTCTCAAAGAACTCAGCAGAACGATCTTTGTTTTGGCGACGAGACCGCCACTGACAAGACCTCGTTTTACATGGCTGCCACTGAGAAACTAGGGGAGGCTGAAGTACCAACACTAATTGCTAATTGCCTAGCAGAGGTGAAGAGCACACCTCCCTGTACTAATTGTCAATTGACTAGGAGAGGAAAAACCACTCTCCCTACAATACAGCCACTGATTACCGAGTCACAAATTGCCCTTCCCCTTAATCTTGGTTGATGTGTCAACAGTCATCTGCAAGTTATAAGCAGTCAGCAGTTCACACACCAAGTAGGCTACGGGGAAGACAGGCAGCACTTAAAGTAGATGGCCCTAGCTATCATTAGACAGTATTATGCAACAGATAAAGACGAAATGTATACTTAACACTGCTGGAGATATCGGGAGTCCTGGAGCCATAGAATTAAGCACACTGAGATGGTGCCTGAGAAGTTGGTTTCTATTTGTCACATGCGCGGAATACAACAGGTGTTGACCTTACAGTGAAATGCTTACTTTCAAGCCCTTAGCCAACAATGCAGTTTGAAGAAAAGTGTCAAGAAAGTATTTACTAAAATAAACTGAAGTAAAAAAATATATAGAATAATTAAGGAGCAATAATAAAATTACAGTAGCGAGACTAACGGTACAGAGTCAATGTGCAGGGGCACAGGTTTAAGCAAGGTAAATGAGGTAATATATACACTACTGCTCAATAGTTTGGGGTCACTTAGAAATGTCCTTGTTTTTGAAAGCAAAGCTCATTTTTTGTCCATTAAAATACAATAAAATTGATCAGAAATACAGTGTAGCTTCATTAAATAGTACCCATCAAAACACCAGTCTCAACGTCAACAGTGAAGTTGAGACTCTGGGATGCTGGCCTTCTAGGCAAATCTCCTCTGGCCAGTGTCTGTGTTCTTTTACCCATCTTAATATTTTATTTTTATTGTCCAGTCTGAGATATGGCTTTTTTTTTGCAACTCTGCCTAGAAGGGCCAGCGTCCCGGAGTCGCCTCTTCACTGTTGAGACTGGTGTTTTGCGGGTACTATTTAATAAAGCTGACTGTTGAGGACTTGTGAAGCATCTGTTTCCCAAACTAGACACTAATGTACTTGTCCTCTTGCTCAGTTGTGCACTGGGGCCTCCCACTCATCTTTCTATTCCGTTTAGAGACAGTTTGTTCTGTTCTGTAAAGGGAGTAGTTGTACGAGATCTTCAGTTTCTTGGCAATTTCTCGCATGGAATAGCTTTCATTTCTCAGAACAAGAATAGACTGATGAATTTCAGAAAAAAGTTATTTGTTTCTGTTCATTTTGAGTCTGTAATCTAACCCACAAATGCTGATGCTCCATATACTCAACTAGTCTAAAGGATGCCATTTTTATTGCTTCTTCAATGAGGACAACAGTTTTCAGCTGTGCTAACATAATTGCAAAAGGGTTTTCTAATGATCAATTAGCATTTTAAAATGATGAACTTGGATTAGCTAACCCAACGTGCCATTGGAACACAGGAGTGAAGGTTGCTGATAATTGGCCTCTGTAGACATTACATAAAAAATCTGCCGTTTCCAGCTGCAGTAGCCATTTCCAACATTAACAGTGTCTACACTGTATTTCTGATCAATTTGATGTTATTTTATTTTACACTTTATTATTTTCTTATGAAAACATGGACTTTGGTAAATGACCCAAACTTTTGAATGGTATTGTACATGTAGGTAGAGGTAAAGCGATGGAAAATAAACAGAGAGCAGCAGCAGCGTAAAAATGGGGGTGAGGGGGACAAAGCAAACAGTCCGGGTAGCCATTTGATTAGCCGTTCAGGAGTCTTATGGCTTGGAGGTAGAAAATGTTAAGAAGCCTTTTGGACCTGGACTTGGCGCTCCGGTACTGCTTGCAATGCGATAGCAGAGAGAATAGTCTATGACTAGGATGGCTAGAGTCTTTGGCAATTTTTAGGGCCTTCATCTGACACTGCCTGGTATAGAGGTCCTGGATGGCAGGATGCTTGGCCTCAATGATGTACTGGGCCGCACTACCCTCTGAGGCTGAGCAGTTGCCATACCAGTCGGTGATGCAACCAGCCAGGATACTCTAGATGGTGCAGCTGTATAACTTTTTGAGTGTCCGAGGACCCATCCCAAATTATTTCAGTCTCTTTAGGGGGAATAGGCATTGTCGTACCCTCTTCACGACTGTGCTTTAAGTTCCTTGGTGTCCACATCACCAACAAACTATCATGGTTCAAACACACCAAGGAACTTAAAGCTCTCAACCTGCTCCACTTCAGCCCTGTCAATGAAAATGGGGTCTTGCTCGTCCTCCTTTTCCTGTAGTCCACGATCATCTCCTTTGTCTTGATCACATTGAGGGAGAGGTTGTTGTCCTGGCACCGCACTTCCAGGTCTCTGACCTCCTCCCTATAGGCTATCTCACCGTTGACACTGTTGTGTTGTCAGCAAACTTAATGATGGTGTTGGAGTCGTGCTTGGTCATGCAATCGTGGATGAACAGGAAGTACAGGAGGTGTGTGAGCACGCACCCCTGAGGGGCCCCCGTGTTGAGGATCAGCGTGCCAGATGTGTTGGTACCTACCCTTACCACCTGGGGGCGGCCCGTCAGGAAATCCAGGATCCAGTTGCAGAGGGAGGTGTTTAGTCTCAGGGTCTTTAGCTTAGTGATGAGCTTTGAGCGCACTATGGTGTTGAACGCTGAGTTATAGCCAATGAATAGTATTCTCAGGTAGGTGTTCATTTTGTCAAGGTGGAAAAGGACAGTGTGAAGTACAATAGAGATTGCATCATCCTTGGATCTGTTGGTGCGGTATGCAAATTGTAGTGGGTCTAGTGCTTCTGGGATAATGGGGTTGATGTGAGCCATGACTAGCCTTTCAAAGCACTTCATGGCTAGGAACATGAGTGCTATGGGTCGGAGGTCATTTAGGCAAGTTACCTTGGTGTTCTTGGGACAGATTGAAAATGTCAATGAAGACGTTTGCCAATTGGTCAGCGAGTGTTCGGAGTACACATCCTGGTAATTTGTCTGGCACTACGGCCTTGTGAATGTTGACCTGTTTAAAAGTCTTACTCATATTGGCTACGGAGAGCGTGATCACAGTCGTCCGGAACAGCTGATGCTATCATGCATGCTTTAGTGTTGCTTGCCTCGAAGTGAGCATAGAAGTTACTTAGCTCATCTGGTAGGCTTGTGTCACTGGGCAGCTGATGGCTGTGCTTTCTTTTGTAGTACGTAATAGTTTGCACATCTGACGAGCTTCGGAGCCGGTGTAGTACGATTCAATCTTATTTCTGTATTGACGCTTTGCTTGTTTGATGGTTCATCGGAGGGCATAGCAGCATTTCTTATAAGCGCACGGGTTAGAGTCACGCTCCTTGAAAGCGTCTGTTCTACCCTTTAGCTCAGTGCGGATGTTGCCTGTAATCCATGGCTTCTGGTTGGGGTATATACGTATGGTCACTGTGGGGACGACGTCATCGATGCACTTAATGATGACGATAGTGACTGATGTGGTGTACTTCTCAATGCTATCGGAAGAATCCCGGAACATATTCCAGTCTGTACTAGCAAAAAAGTCCTGTAGCTTAGCATCTGCGTCATCTGACCACTTCCTTATTGAGTGAGTCACGGGTACTTCCTGATTCAGTTTTTGCTTGTGTATATGAATCAGGAGCATAGAGTTATGGTCAGATTTGCCAAATGTAGGGTGAGCGAGAGCTTTGTATGCATCTCTGTGTGTGGAATAAAGGTGGTCTAGTTTTTTTTCCTCCATCTGGTTGCACATGTAACATGCTGGTAGAAATGAGGTAAAACGGATTTAAGTGTCCCTCTTTTAAAGTCCCTGGCCACGAGGAACGCCATCTCTGGATGAACAGGTTGTTTAGTCTTAGTGCCAGCATCGGTTTGTGGTGGTAAATGGACAGCTACAAAAAATATAGATGAAAACTCTCTTGGTAATTAGTGTCAGCTAATTACAGCTTATCATGAGATTCGGTAGAGACTACCTTAGGTAGAGACTTCCTTAATATTCGATTTCCTTAATATCAGATTTTGTGCACCAGCTGTTATTTACAAATAGACACAGACTGCCACCCTTTATCTTACCGGAGGCATCTGTTCAATCTTGCCGATGGGCCGAAAACCAAGTCATCGTTCATCCACGACTCGGTGAAACATAAGATATTACAGTTTTAAAATGTCCCGTAGGTAGGATAGTCTTGATCGGAGTTCATCCATTTTGTTATCCAATGATTGCACGTTGGCTAATAGGACTGATGGTAAAAGCGGATTACTCACTGCCGTCAGATCCTTACAAGGCACCCCGACATCTCCGTCCCTTCTTCATGCGAATGTTGGGGATTTGGGCCTTATCGGGTGTCTGAAGAAAATTCTTTGCGAAAAAATCTTTGTCCTGATATCTAGAAGCTCTTTTCGGTCATAAGAGACGGTGGCAGAAATATTATGTGCAATATAAGTATATATAACACAAGAAAAAACACAATATAGCACAATTGGTTTGGAGCCCGTAAAACGGCAGCCATCTCCTCTGGATGGAGGAGTAATAATGATCAGTAGCAGGATAAATAGATAGATACTACTGGTAATTGCAATAAATAACCAATGAACAGCAGCGTAATGGTAGAAATATATCTCATAAATGATATTTTAGCACCAGCATAGGTGTTAGAGGGAGCAGTAATTGTTAGCCAGGGGGTAGAAACTGTTTAGGAGTCTGGTCTGAGCCTTCATGCACTAGTACCACCTGCCAGACAGGAGCATGGAAAACAGTCCCATGTCACGGGTGGCTGGAGTCTTTGGCAATTTGTCAGACCTCCCATGTACATCCTGGTGGCTGGGAGATCACCCCCAGATGTGCTGGGACGTCTGCATCAACCTCTGTAGGGCCTTCTGGTCGAGGGCAGTGCAGTTGCCATACCAGACGGTAATACAACCAGGATGCTGTTGATGGTGCAGCTGTAAAAGTTCCTAAGGGGCATTTACAAGTCGTTTCAGCCTCCTAAGGGAGATGAGGCACTGCCGAGCCTTCTACCCGACTGTGCTGGTGTGAGAGGACAATGTTAAGTCCTCAGTGAGGTGGACACAGAGGAATTTGATGCCTTGACCCTCTCCACTATGGCCCTGTCGATGTGGATTGGGCTGTGTTACCCAACCCCTGTTTCCTTTAGTACACAATTAGCTCCTTGATCTTGCTGACCTTGAGGGAGAGGTTGTTGTCCTGGCACCACACTGCTAGGTGTCTGACCTCCTCCCTGTCTCATCGCTGTTGGTTATCAGGCCTACCACCATCGTGTTGTCAGCAAACTTAAGGATGTAGTTGAGAGAATATGGGGAGTGGTACTTTTTGTCTAGTTCAGTCAGTGTGCACCCTCCAAAATACAGCTGAGAGATCTTTTTATAAATAATGATAAAACGTGGGCTTAAAAATTAAGGTTGGTAATTAATTTAACATCTGAAAAGCAGGACAAATCGTAGGGGGCACGTGCCCTTTTTCTCTGTATTGGCTTGAAGCCTCTGAGTGTGGAAGAGGAAGGCAATGTTGTGTGGGTATGAGGAGCAAACTCATGTTAATTAAAAAAAAATCATCGATGGAAAACTCTAAACACTTTTGGGGTGTATGTAGGGAGAATTTCCTTAATGTCCAACGTTAAGTGAAAGGTTGTCTAACTTACTGTAAAACAGTTTGGATTGTACCTACTGAATGTGGAATTCTGTGTTGTTGTTTTTTGAAGGAAAGAGGGAGGAGATTTAGGCCTGGGGTAGAGGTTTCCTACGCAAATATGACTTGGAATTGGACAATCTCTTCTATAATATAATTATGTACCCAAAACAGACTAAAGTGGCTCCTTTGATGGTACTTTGTGCGTGTTGAACGCAAGTGTTTGACATGGGTTTATAGAGCACTCTAATTACCATGATGAGCTCTCCTCACTCTCACTCTGTCCTAACATCGGCCATGATTAATCACCTCATCCAGGCAGCTTCCACCATCCCAGTTTTCAGCCAATACACAAACACATTTTTCCTGATATGATCTTGAAGTCTAAATGAAATTAACGAAAGTCATGATACCTTTCAGCATAATTGGCATTTCAGTCATTTGAGTGAAAGTAGTTGCATGTCCCAATAAATGTTTATTGTTTCTTAATAAAAATACAAATTGAATATCAAACGTTATCTCTGAGCAGTTTATGACTGCTTTGATAATATTAAGTTGATTGATGATGTCTTGACATTTTAGATGCTTAATCCATTGAAATCAAGTCAACATATTTTACAGATGTTATCCAATATTTAAAAAAGTTACATACATCTTTATGCAATATCCCATTGACTGTAATATGTAATATTCCTGCAGAGATAAACAACATAACTGAATTAAACTTTTTAGGGTGAAAGTTTAATACACTTTATTACAGATTTTCTTTCCTTAATGAGTTTGATGCGTTTAATATTTTTTTTTTTTTTTGTTTATTTAACCTTTATTTAACTAGGCAAGTCAGTTAAGAACAAATTCTCATTTACAATGATGGCCTACCAAAAGGCAAAAGGCCTCCCGCGGGGACCAGGGCCTGGGATAAAAAAATGTAAAAAATAAATAAAAAGAGCAAGATGGCGGTCAGTGCAGAAAATTTGTTTTGGTAGATGAAGGACCATTGTGTCATTTCTACAGCCATAAAACCCCGTATGAATATGGTTTAGTTTGTTTACCAAAGTAATTAATTACTTTCTGCAAGTTATTCACCTCTAAAACTAAGATTGCGACAACACTAGATAGCCAGATAAGCTAGATAGCTCAAAAACTAGCTTGTCGAACGTACATGGAAACTTCCACGACCAGAACCAAAAGGAAAGAAATGGAGAGAACGTCAGATAGACAATTAACCACAAAAGATGATATGATTTCGGTACTCCTCTTCAGAATGTAACTGTGGGGGGAAATACTGCTGGTGAGCACGGACAACAATGCTCACAACTTGCGCCCCTCCAGTCCCCAGCTCGGGCCGTTACCTTATGACTCCGGTACTCCAGTCAAGCCCCAGGGGGAAAAGATGAGAGGCCAAGAGGGTATGTCACTTCTTGAGATGCAAAACAATATTGTAATGCTTTTGACAGCAAAGATAGATGAAAGGGCAAATGGCTTGGAGGACATGGTTAGGGAGAATACAATGAAAATTGAGGCCATGAAATAATCTGTTTTATCTTACTTTATATTTGGAGAAGTGAAAACCCTCAAAAGTGACATGAAGAAAGTGGAAGTTATCTGCCAGGAAAATTAAAAGAAGGTGGCTGCACTTGAGTAAAAGGTGAATGAGGCGGAGAGACACCAGCGCAGGTGGAACCTGAGGCTCCATGGAATTCCAGAGGACATCAAATGCAGAGTTGTTGACATCTGTGGAGCTGTCATTCCCGAATCAGAAGCCAAACTTCAGCAAAGTGTAGACATCGTTCATCGTTTGGGGAGACTCAAGGATCAAGACAAGAGACCGAGGACAACCATCATCCGGTTCACCAACAGATCTATAAGGGATCTTCCCTGGAGGCGAGCAAAGAATTGTGAATTCCTCTTCAAGCAAAAATTGAGGTTCACGGAGGATCTCTTTGTTCAATTACCGTCAGGTGTATTCGTAATTTACTCAAACGTAAGTCTATTTTCCTGTATTGCAAGCGGTTTAATGTAGACTTACTTTCTACTAGAGACTCATGCTTGTTCTTCTGATCGATCTTTTTGGAAAAATCAATGGGGTAACGATATCTGGTTATCATATGGCAACAACCACTCTGCAGGTGTAGCAGTTTTAAGAGGTGCATTTACTGTAAGACTCACCACTCTGGACATTGGTTAATTTTAACAGTGAATTTCAACAGTGAAATGTTTTTATTAGGGGATATTTATGCATCCACCAACAACCAAAACAGGATATTATTTCAAGAATTTGAGGAAGAGATTAATAGAATTATAGGTGTATTTCAGGATATCAAAATTATCTTAGGTGGAGATTTTAATTCTGTATCTAATGTGATGATGGACAGATATTCCCCTCCTAACAGATCCAGCATTGTTAACCCTGCATTTAATAACCTATGTCTTGGTCTTAGATTAGTCGATATTTGGAGATCTAAATATCCTGATAAAAAGGATATTTAGACAGTCAAGAATTGACTTCTGGTTCATTTCTAATTCATTAGATAATTCTGTAGTCAAGGTAACAATTGAACCATCAATTCTTACTGATCATAAAGTTATATTAAGTTATATATCTTTAGATATGAATGGATCTGAAGCTAAACCGAATCTGAGTTATTGGAAACTCAATAGTAGACTGTTGGAAGATGATAATTTCAAGATGGATGCCAAAGATATTATACAAGATAATTGGAGGAAAGCCCCATATAACTATTTAAGTCTTATGGGAAATATTGGGAATCAATGAAGTAGGAAATAAGACAAACAGCCATGAAGAGAGGTAAAGAAATTGCTGAACTTAAAAGATTGAGGGAAGATAAACTTGTTGAGGAAATACTTTTTCTAATCTCTATGGAGGACATTGATGAAGAAGGAAAGGGTCAGTTATTCTCTTTACAACTAGAAATGGACTGAATGTATGAAGAGAGAGCAAAAGGGGCATTTGTAAGATCAAGAAGGAAGCTGAAAAAAATACAAAATACTTTACAATTTAGAAAGAAAAAATTCTGAATTTACATATATTCATAAGCCTAAAAAAACTCTTATGGATAGGGGAGACGCTAGCGTCTCAACTGGCCAATTACCAGGGGAAATGCAGAGCGCAAGATTCAAATAAAATGCTATAAAATTCAAACTTTCATTAAATCACACATGTAAGATACTCAATTAAAGCTACACTCGTTGTGAATACAGCCAACATGTCAGATTTTAAAAATGCTTTTCGGCGAAAGCATAAGAAGCTATTATCTGATAGCCTGCACCCATCTGCACCAGCAGTGAACAAAGGAGCAAGCATAGCAGGCGCTACACAAAACGCTGAAATAAAATATGCATTACCTTTGACGAGCTTCTTTTGTTGGCACTCCAATATGTCCCATGCTATTTATCCAAAAGTGAAAATTCTGCCCCCTAGCTTTAAGAGGTTTTAAAACCTGTTATGGCAAGTAGTTCCCCTCAGGGAACTCCACCCCCCCATTCAGCTGAAAAGGTGGCGCAGGGAATTCAAAAATATTCTTTAGAAATATTTAACTTTCACACATTAACAAGTCCAATACCTCAAATGAAAGATAAACATATTGTTTATCTACCGATCATGTCCGATTTTTAAAATGTTTTACAGCGAAAGCACAACATATATTTATGTTAGACCACCACCAAATCAAAGGGAAAACGCAGCCATTTTTCCAGCCAAAGATAATCACAAAAGCAGGATTAGAGATAAAATGAATCACTAACCTTTTGAAAATCTTCATCAGATGACACTCATATAACATGTTACACAATATATTTATGTTTTGTTCGATAATATGCATATTTATATCCACAAATCTCGGTTTACATTGACGCCATGTTCAGAACTGCCTCCAAAATATCCGGAGGAATTATAAAAAGCTACGCCAGATAACAGAAATACTCATCATAAACTTTGACTAAAGATACATGTTCTACTTATAATTAAAGATACACTGGTTCTTAATGCAACCGCTGTGTCAGATTTGTTTTAAACGTTACGGAAAAAGCCTAACATTGCAATAATCTGAGACGGCGCTCAGACGTAAAAGTATTTCTCCGCCATGTTGGAGTCAACAGAAATACGAAATTACAACATAAATATTCCCTTACCTTTGATGATCTTTCATCAGAATGTAGTGCAAGGAGTCCTAGTTCCACAATAAATCGATGTTTTGTTCCATAATGTCCAATACTAGTGTCCAAGTAGCTGCATTTGCTATCACATTCAGCTCACGTGCCCAAAAACTGACTGCTGGTCCAGGATAACTCGCACGAAAACTTCCAAAAAACTTCCAAAAGATATATTCCAGGTAAAAGTGGTCAAACTAAGTAGAGAATCAATCTTCAGGATGTTATTATCATATATATCCAATAACGTTCCAACCGGATCATACGTTTTCAGCTGGAGCCAAATGGAACGGCGGTAGCACCCACATAGAAATGCGCCACAGGAAAATGGCATTCTGTCGGGACACTGATTATTTCCCCTCCCATTCGGTCAAAGTTCACAGCAAATGCTCCATTCCACGTTCTACTGAATGAGGACATTGAGTGGAAGGTGTAGGAAGTGCTACCAGATCCATATCTTGTTGGGAAAGGAGGGGGCGATGACGTCAAAGTTGCCCCACATTAAGAATTTAACTTCTGGTTTGGAAGATTGCCTGCCCTATGAGTTATGTTATACTCACAGACATAATTCAAACAGTTTTAGAAACTTCAGAGTGTTTTCTATCCAATAGCAATAATAATATGCATATATTAGCAATCTAGGACAGAGTAGGATGCAGTTCACTATGGGCACGCAATTCATCCAAAGTGAAAATACTGCCCCCTATCCTCAACAAGTTTTAACTCCAAACAATTGAATGAGAAATGGAGGACAAGATTAGAATAATAATGGACTTGAATTCGAAAAAATGCCAAAGTCTGATTTTGGAGTAGGGTTTTTGACAATGTGAACCACCAAACTTTATCTACTAGACTACCAACTTCTTCAGGAGCTGTAAAGTAAAAGTATCACCATGTCAACCCTAATCTGTGTTTTGGGAGCCCCAAAATAGCTGCTTCTGTTGACCCACTGACACAATGCTCACTGGCACAGCAAATCACTTCATCAGTGTAGAGTAACTTCATTTCCACAGTGAGTGCAAGTTGAAACTTTGTCATTTAAAACTCCTTCGGACTATTCAGGTGGCTAGAACAATCAGTAAGATTGCTCCACACTAGTACATACATTGCTTACTTACAGGAGTATAATTTACTCTGGTGGTAATATGCATTAAATGGAAAATATTAAATAGTTCTTCATGTGAAAAACGCTTTCAATCATCATTAAGTCTTGTGTCTGCTTTTATGTTGGATGGCAGAACGCCTGTGGAAATAATCTACCTCTGTGTTTAAATGTAGTAGTGTCTCTGGTCTAATCTAAACGTTAGATGTTCCAAATCAGAACACTTCTCTAAATACTTTTTTATTGAATTGCAGTTACATTGGGTCTTCAGGTTACCGTGCAATGACAGAAGCAGATCTATTGGACAATGACTTCATGCATTGAAAATAGGGTTTAGCTGAAGACATAGAGAATAACATAGATATCTTTCTTTTAAGGTGCATTGTATTCTTTTACAGTGCACCTGAATTATCCTATGACCTCTCTTTTCCTCTTCTGTTCCCATGCTGGAGACCAGGGCTTGATTACAACCTGTTACAATGGTGCCAATATTTTGTGTCCGATCTTTCAGTGGAGTGGGGGAGTTGTCAAAAACCCGATGGGCCCAACACTGTATGGCTCCCTTCCGCACCTAGGTGCGATACCATGTGACCTCGCATACCTAGAAAAACACTGTTCCCCAAACTATTTTGATCTGCTCTTAGCCTCTCTTAGATGAAGAAGATGGCGCCGACAGGGGGCTGCCTCGCTTCTAGTCCTTAGGAAACTTAAGTATTATTACATACTTCCAGGAAGAACTATTGGATATCAGAGCGAGGTTAATTTACCAGCACTACGACCAGGAATACGACTTTCCCGAAGCGGATCCTTTGTCCAAACCACCCAGGGCATTTGAACTTTCTCCAGAGGCTGATCCAAAACAACGCCACTGGAGAAGAGGTAGACGGAGCAGTCTTCTGGCCAGATTTCGGAGGCGCGCACACCATCCACCGCTTCCGAGTATATTACTGTTTAATGTCCAGTCTCTAGATAACAAGGTAGACGAAATTAGGGCAAGGGTTGCTTTCCAGAGAGACATCAGGGATTGTAACATACTCTGTTTCACGGAAACATGGCTGCCTCGGGATATGCTGTCAGAGTTGGTACAGCCACCTAGATTCTTTGTGTCTTGCTGACAGGAATACGCATCTCTCCAGGAAGAGAGCGGGGGTGTATGTTTCATCATTAACGACTCATGGTGTAATTGTAACAGGGACTCAAGTCCTTTTGTTCACCTGGCCTAGAATTCCTCACAATCAAATGCTGACCATATTATCTCCCTCAAGCCGATACCACGATGGCCCTCAAGGAACTTCAATGGACTTTGTGCAAACTGGAAACCATATATCCTGAGGCTGCATTTCTTGTAGCTGGGGATTTTAACAAAGCAAATTTGAGAACAAGGCTACCTAAATTCTATCAGCATATTGACCGTAGCACTTGCGCTGGAAAAACACTGGATCACTACTACTCTAACTTCCGCAATGCATACATGGCCCTCCCCTGCCCTCATTTTGGCAAATCTGACCACGACTCCATTTTTCTCCTCCATTCCTAAAGGCAGAAAATCAAACAGGATGTACTCGTGCTAAGGACTACTTCAATGCTGGTCTGACCAATCGGAATCCACCCTTCAAGATTGTTTTGATCACACAAACTGGGGCATGTTCCGAGTAGCCTCAGAGAATAATATCGACGTATACGCTGATTCGGTGAGTGAGTTTATAAGGAAGTGTATTGGAGATATTTTACCTACTGTACCTACTGTGACTATTAAACCCTACCCTAACCAGAAACCGTGGATAGAAAGCACAAATCACTGCATTTAACCATGGAAAGGTGATTGGGAAAATGGACGAACACAAACAGTGTAGTTATTCAAATCAAAGATTATTTGTCACGTGCAAAAAAGGTGTTAGGTGAACAATAGGTAAGTAAAAAAATTAAGTAAAAAGACAGGCTACATACAGGCTATAAAAAAAGGGAAGCTACATACACTGGTTAGTCAGGCTGATTGAGGTAGTATGTACACGTAGATATGGTTAAAGTGACTATCATATATGATGAACAGAGTAGCAATAGCATAAAAGAGGGGTTGACGGGTGGCAGGGCACAATGCAGATAGCCCGGTTAGCAAATGTGCGGGAGCACTGGTTGGTTGGCCCAATTGAGGTAGTATGTACAGTGTACATGAATGTATAGTTAAAGTGACAATGCATATATGATAAACAGAGAGTAGCAACAGCGTAAAAAGAGGGGTTGGGAGGGGCACACCATGCAAATAGGTTGGGTAGCCATTTCAGGGGTCTTATGGCTTGGGGGTATAAACTGTTGAGAAGCCTTTTTGTCCTGCTTTGTGTCTTCCGGCACAGCCAGAAGAGGACTGGCCACCCCACATATGCTCTCTCTAATTCTCTCTTTCTTTCTCACTCTCGGAGGACCTGAGCCCTAGGACCATGCCCCAGGACTACCTGACATGATGACTCCTTGCTGTCCCCAGTCCACATGACCGTGCTGCTGCTCCAGTTTCAACTGTTCTGCCTTATTATTATTCGACCATGCTGGTCATTTGTGAACATTTGAACATCTTGGCCATGTTCTGTTATAATCTCCACCCGGCACAGCCAGAAGAGGACTGGCCACCCCACATAGCCTGGTTCCTCTCTAGGTTTCTTCCTAGGTTTTGGCCTTTCTAGGGAGTTTTTGCTAGCCACCGTGCTTCTACACCTGCATTGCTTGCTGTTTGGGGTTTTAGGCTGGGTTTCTGTACAGCACTTTGAGATATCAGCTGATGTACGAAGGGCTATATAAATCAATTTGATTTGATTTGATATTTCATGTTTCATCTCTATTGCCATTGTCCTGGCTGGAAAACGGTTCAGTCAATGGGTAAGTCCATAGGAAGTCAATCGGGCTAACTGGCTAGCTAGCTAGCCATGAAAAATTGGTAGCTTCCCATTAAAAATGTACATCTACCTTGCATAACATAGACTGTAAGTAATTTTTTGCGTGTTTAACTAACTAGCTGGCTGGCTAGATTATTATGATTCACATATGTAGCTGATAATTATCAAGCAAAATATTTGCTTTGTGTATATCCGTCTATTGTTTTATTTGGCACCCCAACTTTTCTGAGCAAAAAAATAAATAATACATAAAAATCTATATATTTTCATTGTTGGACATAATAGACTGTAAAAACACCAGGAAATCAGCTCCAAGTTATTTTAATGTAAGAATTCTGTTCCCAAGTATTCCTACGCATAATAGAGCGATTGCATACAAATGTATTCAAGTTTTAAAATTATTATGTTCTAGTCATACATTATAACTCTTTGGAATTATTGAGGTCAATTTGCCGTCTACAAATGATTCTCTAAAATGTATTTGTTGAATGTTCGTGCCCAAAAGCACATCTGAGATTTGACACAGCATCTGATAATGACGCATCATCCAGTCTCATATTCTAACTTCTGGGACGTTATTTAGATTTCCAGGCATCTGCCAAATCCTGTAGGTAAGCTGATCAATTCAGGATTTACATGTACTGTCAGTCAATTCATGACCCTCCTTGTGAGGTGGGTACCATAATATTTCTTAATATTACTTTCCCACATTAATGTTGCTGATCAGGCATGCATGTCATGTGTTTGTTTCAGTCCAGCAGGGATTCCAAAACATTTTCTATTTAGCTGTAGGTTGCATCAGTGTCAGTGTTGTGTTTTGAGATAGTGTTGGCCCAAAGTAGAGCCCGTGTGGTCCCCTCCCATGTGATCCCCTCCCACCTCCTCTTTGATCCCTCTAACACAGGGTCTAACTAATTAAATTCTGGTTGGAGCGAGGTTATCTCAAAGTCTGTGACACCAGCAAAGCAAACAATGTCCCACTGTGGAGCTACGTAAACACAAGCTGCGGTGGGGCTCTGTTTGCAGAGCGTTGGGCTACCCTCTGCCTCCCCTAATACCCATACCCCCCGCTTCTCACTGACAACAAATAACACAGATTAACCTCTGCAATGCTCAGTCCTGATTGGGTGTTCCATAATGCATTCCATTCAATTAGAAGTATCTGTTTAGTAGATGTGGAGCTGTACGACAGCAGCGTTTAACCCCCTAGAGTTGATTGATGCAAAGTGGCGTTGCGGTGAAAGGTGGCAGAGCTAGAGCGGTGTTTGTCAGACCATGAGACATTCCAAAAATCAGTCTTCTCACTTAAACACCTGTAGCGTCTGAACGGTTTGCCCTACAAACTATTCACTGATGGAAAGGGGAGACTCTTACGAACACGATGGTGCTCTCCATTTTGCTCTACAATCCCTACAAGTATCAGGAGACTCATCTGGAGTCTGTACTGTACTGTAGATGTGCCAACTTCTGTTCAGTAGGGTCCGAAAAACCATTTGGGCTACAAACTCCCCACTGTGGAAAGGGGAGATACCGGTTTAAAAAAACAAATTGGAAGTGCCAAAAATGGGGTTAAATATGTGGGGGGGATTTATTTGGACAGACACTTCAAAACCTTGTTTCTTCTGACTTATTTTTTGACTGTCATGTTTCCCATGTATTTATTTGACCTTTATTTAACTAGGCAAGTCAGTTAAGAACAAATTCTTATTTTCAATGATGGCCTAGGAACAGTGGGTTAACTGTCTTGTTCAGGGGCAGATACCTAAAGAAGTTCTAAAATTCACAATCAAATAGCTAAATGATCCGTAGTATGACTATCTTAAAGCAATTCAAATCAATATGTCAGTTTAGCCCCCCCCCCCCCCCCCCCCTCCCTCAACGTCTTAGACTCTAAAGAATTATAAGACTAAACTATGAACACGGGATCTCATAGCCCTCTCATTACTGGCAGCGTGATTTTGTTAGAGCACCTTCGGCATGCAGCGTGACGGTGGGGGTGTACTCTTTGTTCTCTCTGCTATCTGACTCTGACATTAGAGCAATTCAGATCCAATCTCCTTCTCAGTGTTCTGACCTGGTCTTGCCCAGCGAAACTTGCAGCTCCCAGTCCATTTCAGCTCACATTAAAAATTATATGTGGCTGAGAAACAGGGAAACATTATTTAATCCATGTCTCAAAAGTTATTGTTTACATGTACATACCCACTGGGCACACATTGGTTGAATCAATGTTGCTTCCATGTCATTTCAATGTGAAATTGCATTGAACCAATGTGGAATAGACATTGAATTGACATTTGTGCCCAGTGGGTAATATGCAATCTTCTTGAACTATAGTGTAATTTAAAGATATTCATGCAGTTTTATCTGAATATACACCACAGGTCTATTACATGTTGGCTGGGGAGGCAGGTGCAAACGCCCATTATCTCAGTCTGCAGTTACAGTATTCCAAGCAGTTGGAGTCACAGCATGCATTTGTGAAGTCTAAAAACAAGTCACCACCCTGTTGCCATTTCACTTCACCAGCTGACCCTAGCACACCATCAGACAGCTATTTGCGGCAATGCATGGTAGCTTTTGATGTGCTTGTTTGAAGCGACAGACCACCTCGTTAAACCCAGGTCTCCCCGATAACAGGTCCAGGCTGTCAGGTGTGCTCCCTCTCCGGGCTCTAGGTCACCAGACTGCTCGTTATGGTGCACCCCTGTCACCATCGTTACGCGCACCTGTGTGTCAGACTCACCTGGACTCTTCCCCAGGCGTTATTGTTTCTGTTCCTGTGTCATTTCTGTGTGTTGTTCGTGTTTCTTATTTTGTATTATGTTGTGTTTATTTATTAACCTGTTGAGTCTATGGGGGCACTATTTCATTATTGGATAAAAAAACATGCCCGTTTTAAGCGCAATATTTTGTCACGAAAAGATGCTCGACTATGCATATAATTGGAAAGAAAACAGTCTGACGTTTCCAAAACTGCAAAGAAATTATCTGTGAAACCAAGATGAAACTTCAAACAGGAAATGAGCAGAAGTTCTGAAGCTCTGTTTTCCATTGTCTCCTTATATGGCTGTGAATGGACCACGAACGAGCCTGCCCTTTCTGTCGTTTCTTCAAGATGTCTGCAGCATTGTGACGTATTTGTAGGCATATCATTGGAAGATTGGCCATAAGAGACTACATTTTCCAGGGGTCCGCCCGGTGTCCTTTGTCTAAATTGGTGCGTAATCTTCAGGTGCGGGCATTTTCTCCTGGGATTCAGGAGAGAAAGCACACTTCCACGAACGATATATCATCGAAGAGATACCTGAAAAACACCTTGAGGATTGGTTCTAAACAACGTTTGCCATGTTTCAGTCGATATTATGGAGTTAATTTGGAAAAAAGTTCGGCGTTTTGATGACTGGATTTTCGTTTTTTTTTTGGTAGCCAAACGTGACGCACCAAACGGAGCGATTTCTCCTAAACAAATAATCTTTCAGAAAAACTGAACATTTGCTATCTAACAGAGTCTCCTCATTGAAAACATCTGAAGTTCTTCAAAGGTAAATTATTTTATTTGAATGCTTTTCTGTTTTTTGTGAAAATGTTGCCTGCTGAATGCTAACGCTAACGCTAATGCTAAATGCTACGCTAGCTAGCTACTGGTACACAAATGATTGTTTTCCTATGGTTGAGAAGCATATTTTGAAAATCTGAGATGACAGTGTTGTTAACAAAAGGCTAAGCTTGAGAGCTAGCATATTTATTTCATTTCATTTGCGATTTTCATGAATAGTTAACGTTGCGTTATGGTAATGAGCTTGAGGCTGTATTCACGATCCCGGATCCGGGATGGCTAGTCGCAAGATTAAAACACTCACTCCCTGAACTTGCTTCACGACACTCAGTGCACCTGGTTACAGAATAATGCCTCACCAAAGGGAAGATTCAGGGATTTTTTATTTTTTATTTTTCTGGGGGAATGACGTCCGGTCCGGGAACCGCTACGGGCTCTCATGCCTCAGACAGATCGCCAGGCTCCCCTGCCTCCTCAGTCTCATCAGGCTACCCTGCCTCAGCCGGTCTGTCAGGTTTCCACACTCTAGCCGCATCAGCAGGGGTGACCGGTCCGCTCCTGATCCCTGGTATCGTCCCTTTGGTTGGCATCATGTGGCTCGAGCCGGTGTTCTAGGTCGCCATGCTCCCTCAATAGTGGTGACCGGTCTGCTCCTGCTCCCTGGGATAATTTTGGTCAGCGTGCTTGCGCATCATGGAGGGGGTACTGTAACTTGTGCTCCCTCTCTGGCCTCTAGGTCACCAGGCTGCTCGTTATGGTGCACCCCTGTCCCCATCGTTATGCGCACCTGCACTTCATCAGACTCACCTGGACTCTATCACTTACCTGATTACCTTCCATATACATGTCACTCCCTTTGGTTCCTTCCACAGGCGTTATTGTTTCTGTTCCTATGTCATGTCTGTGTGTTGTTCGTGTTTCTTATTTTGTATTATGTTGTGTTTATTTATTAAAAACACTCACTCCCTGAACTTGCTTTCCGACTCTCAGCGCACATCGTTACACAGGCTTTTTGGTACAGTGGCAGCAAAATTGTTTTTAGGTTCCTGGTCAAAGCCTTGCTCACGAGTATGCCAACAAATGTAATACACTACCATTCCCCCCACTGTTCCATCTCTGGTCTCCACCACCTCCCCGCCTCCTACTGTCTGAATGCACTTAATTTTAGCCATTGCACACTGCTATGGCCAGCGCCTGTAGGGGACTGAGCTCTGTAGCTTTCCATCCCCCCTCTGGAGATGTAAGTGGAAGGTAAAGCACCCCCTGGCGAGAACAGCCAGGGGGCTAGATGCATTCTCTTTTTCCCAGTCAGGATAATTCATCTAGTTCAGAGGGTTTAACCAGGGGTATTTTTCTCTTTCTCCCTGCACCTTAACATAAATAAATGTCCTAGTGGGAAGAGGCGTTGTCATGCTCTTATCACGACTGTGTTGTGTTTGGACCATAATAGATCCTTAGTGATGAAGACACCTAGGAACTTGAAGCTCTCGACCAGCTCCGCTATAGCCCCGTCGATGTGAATGGGGGCATGCTCAGCCCTCCCTTTCCTGTAGTCCACTATCAGCTCCTTTGTCTTACTGACATTGAGGGAGAGGTTGTTGTCCTGGCACCACACTGCCAGGTCTCTGACCTCTCCCTATAGGCTGTCTCATAGTTGTCGGCAAACTTAATGATGGTGTTGTAGGTGAATAGGGAGTACAGGAGGGGACTAAGCACGCACCCCTGAGAAGCCCCCGTGTAGAGGGTCAATGTGGCGGATTTGTTGCTGCCTATCCTCACCACCACCCATCAGGAAGTCCAGGATCCAGTTGCAAAGAATGGTGTCCCAGGGACCTTAAATTAGTGATGAGCTTCAAGGGCAGTATGGTGTTGAACGCTGAGCTTAGTCAATGAACAGCATTCTCACATAGGTGTTCCCTTTGTCCAAGTGGAAAGGAAAGTGTGGAGTACGAAATATATTGTGTCACCTGTGGATCTGTTGGGGCGGTATGCGATTGTAGTGGGTCCAGGGTGTCTGGGATGACTCCGACGAGCATCACAGCTGGTGTAGTAGGATTCCTTCTTAGTCTTCTTCCCCCTCGGGAGGCTGAAAAGATTTGGCATGGGCCCTCAGACCATCAAAAAGTTATACAGCTGCAACATTGAGAGCATCTTGACTGGCTGCATCACCGCTTGGTAAGGCAACTGCATGGCATCCATCCACAAGCTCCTACAGAGGGTAGTGCGTATGGCCCAGTACACTACTGGGCCATACCTCTGTACTAATCAGTATCAGAGGTATGCCCAAAAAATTGTCAAAGACTCCAGCCACACAAGCTACAGACTGTTCTTGCTGCTCCAGCATGGTAAGCGATACCACTGCACCAAGTCAGGAACGAACAGGACATTGAACATCTTCTATCCCAAAGCCATATGACTTATAAACAAGACTGCTAAGTAGCTAATCAAATGTCTACCCGGACTACCTGCATTGACCCTTTGTTGAACTAACTCTCTTTGACTGACTCTATGAACACACACTGGACTCTACCCACACACTCACACAGACTTCCCAACACACATACACACACTACATATGCACACACATGCACACTGATGCCACACACACACACACTTTCACACTCACCACATACGCTGCTGCTAGTCACTTTACCCCTACCTATATGTACATCGACTCGGTACTGGATCTCCCTCTATATAGCCATGTTATTTTCTACTCCTTATATATAGCCATGTTATTTTACTCTTTATTTTTATTTGTAATTCACTGTGGCACTATTTAACTCTGCGTTGTTGGAAAAGGACCCGTAATTAAACATTTCACTGTTAGTCTACAATTGTTAAAATAACATTTGATTTGATTTCAATGCAATAAAGCATTTCACTGTGAAATATTTATAAACCATTTACCGTTTTTTTATCATAGCATTTTGGATGAGAAGCTTAGCATGTTTACAAATGCCATTTCCTGATGAAACCCTATATAGTTTAACCTTGACCTACACACCTATATGTGTTTTAATCACAGGAGGTTGGTGGCACCTTAATTGGGGTGGAGGGTTCGTGGGAATGGCTGGAACAGAATCAGTGGAATGGTGTCCAATACATCAAACACATGGTTTCCATGTGCAGCCACCACTGGTTTTAATCTAGATTAATCAAACATAAGAGACCATCTTCCATCCTCATCCTGTGTGAAAGAAGTCTACAGTTGCTAGTAATATTTGTGATTTTACAATACATATAGTGGGAATTGCTAATGCACAATTCCATTTATATTATCAATATCAGCTGAAGGGTATTTCCGTTTTAATTTGCCAGTGTTCAATGTATACTAACAGAGAGTTTATTTTGTGTTATGTTTGCTTTGCTTTATCTTGGCCAGTGGCAGTTGTAAATGAGAACTTGTTCTCAACTGGCCTACCTGGTTAAATAAAGGTGAAATAAAAAAATAAAAAATAAAATAATACATTTGGCAGAATAAAAAACAGGATACACTACTGACTTCAACTTGTGTTCCTTCCCGTCTTAGAATATTTATTCAGTGATGGGCACAGGATGTGTGTGTTTGTGTTTGTGTGTGTCTGTGTTTGTGTCGCCCACTGACAAACAGACTCTGGCTCCATGGGGAATGATTTATGAGGGTCAGAACTAGAGGTCGACCGATTAATCGGAATGGCCGATTAATTAGGGGGCCGATTTCAATTTTTCATAACAATCAGAAATCGGTATTTTTGGGCGCCGATTTGCCAATTTGTATTTATTTATTATTATTTTTTATACCTTTATTTAACTAGGCAAGTCAGTTAAGAACACATTCTTATTTCCAATGACGGCCTAGGAACGGTGGGTTAACTCCCTCATTCAGAGGCAGAACGATAGATTTTCACCTTGTCAGCTCGGGGGATCAAATCTTGCAACCTTACACAAGGAGACTAACTGCCTGTTATGTGAATGCAGTTAGCCAAGGTAAGTTGCTAGCTAGCATTAAACTTATCTTATAAAAAACAATCAATCATAAATCACTAGTTAACTACACATGGTTGATGATATTACTAGATATTATCTAGCGTGTCCTGCGTTGCGTATAATCTAACTGAGCATACAAGCATACAAGTATACAAGTGTCGAAGTATCTGACTGAGCGGTGGTAGGCAGAAGCAGGCGCGTAAACATTCATTCAAACAGCACTTTCGTGGTTTTGCCAGCAGCTCTTTGTTGTGCGTCAAGCATTGCTCAGTTTATGACTTCAAGCCTATCAACTCCAGGCTGGTGTAACTGAAGTGAAATGGCTAGCTAGTTAGCATGCGCTAATAACGTTTCAAACGTCACTCGCTCTGAGCCTTCTAGTAGTTGTTCCCCTTGCTCTGCATGGGTAACGCTGCTTCAATGGTGGCTGTTGTCGTTGTGTTGCTGGTTCGAGCCCAGGGATGAGCGAAGGGAGGGACGGAAGCTATACTGTTACACTAGCAATACTAAAGTGCCTATAAGAACATCCAATAGTCAAATGTTAATGAAATACAAATGGTATAAAGGGAAATAGTCCTATAATTCCTATACTAACTACAACCTAAAACTTCATACCTGGGAAAGACTAATGTTAAAAGGAACCACCAGCTTTCATATGTTCTCATGTTCTGAGCAACGAACTGAAACGTTAGCTTTCTTACATAGCACATATTGCACTTTTACTTTCTTCTCCAACACTTTGTTTTTGCATTATTTAAACCAAATTGAACATGTTTCATTATTTACTTGAGGCTAAATTGATTTTATTGATGTATTATATTAAGTTAAAATAAGTGTTCATTCAGTATTGTTGTAATTGTCATTATTACAAATACATGTTTTTTAAATCGGCCGATTACTCGGTATCGGCTTTTTTGGTCCTCCAATAAATTGGTATCGGTATTGAAAAATCATAATCAGTCGACCTCTAGTCAGAATATATACATTCTACCAAGAGAGAAAGGAGACCGGTGCCTGGCCAGTGGCTCTAATATATCTTTCTATAAAATCTTGACATTTCACTTAAAAGGTTACCTCAGGATTTTAGCAATAATGTCCTTTATCTGCTTCCCCAGAGTCACATGAACTTGTGGATACCATTTTATGTATCTGTGTCAAGTATGAAGGAAGTTAGAGGTAGTTATGCGAGCCAATGCTAACTACTGTTAACTAGCACAATGACTGGAAGTCTATGGTTATCTGCTAGCATGTAAAATAACTGGAGGTCTATGGCTATTTGCTATTATGCTAGCAGATACCATAGACTTCCAGTCATCGTTAGACACGCT